>NC_052154.1:164901091-165018591 GCF_902713615.1 Scyliorhinus canicula
TGACTGCTGGAATTATATTTTCGTTTGACCCGATTGAAGAATATGTTTCCCTGTTTTTAAGAAGGAACGATCTTAAATTTTTTTAAATGCTGGAGGTGCCAAATGGCTTACGTTTCGAAGACTCTATTTGTTATGGGTGCCGAGCAAAATATATTTATGTTTTGTATCGATAAATTGTGATGTATTGTACCGTTTAAGCAGCTGCTACATTTCAACCACTATCTGCTTGCAACTGTCAACACTCTTCCAGCTGTCACTGACTATAGCCAGCATTCCACTTCCCTTGCAGCATTCTGAGTCAATATTTAACACTTAGTTTCTAAATTGCACCAGTTCGATGCTCTCGTGTATATTTTTTTAGATGCCCTCCGTAGGTTGTTGAGTGGAAAGAATATTGTCACAGGAGTGTTGCACTTGGAGGTGTTTTATGAAGACTGTTGTCAACAGAAAGTAATTTGACACAGTAGCTAGAATGTCTGTAACCTCTTACTAACTTACCAAGCACATTTTTTGAAGAAAGTTGAGTGAATAACATGCAACCATTTAATGGTATTCCATCACCAAATCTCTCACTCCCAGAAACCTGGATGTCACCATTGACCGGAAACTCAATTGGTCTGTTATACAAATGTTGTGGGTATTGGAACAGGTCGGAGACTAGATGGATATTCTGTAGCAAGTGGCTCACCTGATGACTCCCCAAAACCTCTCTACTACCAGAAGACCCCCAAAACCTCTCCACTACCAGAAGACACCGGTCAGGAGTGTGTTGGCATCCTCTCCAGTTGCTTGGATGAGTGCAGCTGCACCACACTTGAGAAACTCAACCATTCAGGACAGAGCAGACGTCCTTTATGGCAGCCAATTCATTACCTTAAACATCCACTCCGTCCATCATCAGCCCACAGTGCATAAAACAGCCGCACTCTACAAAATGCCGAGGCTTTTACAGCAGCACCTCGCAAACTTTCAACCTCTGCCACTGAGAGGAACAGGAGAATGGGACTATCAACACCTGAAAATTCCTCTTACAAATCTTATTATACTGACTTGCACATGGTTGTTGTCCCTTCCATCGTTGCATTGTGAGTACCATACAGTAATCTGGCTCATCACCACCTCTTTCGACAGAGAGGGATAGGTAATAAATGCTGGCCTTATTATTGACACCCATGACTCCATTTTCAAAAAGGAAGATGATTCGTAAACTTGCAGTGCTAATACTCCAGCTTGCTAGCAGTACATTCTGCACTTCATATGGAATAATGGGTCATCCAGATTAGCGGTGCCACAGGAAATCTGCTACTGTGTATTTAATATATTCTATAATGTATTAAGATGTCAATTTATATTCTTTTTATGATCCTGACAACACATTGCATATCTTGTCAGTGTCATTGTTTGCCCCTTTGTTCTTATGGTCACTTGGTTACTCTGCACCAGTGACATCAAGGTTTTCATTTTGTAGTCAACAGTGAAGCAATGGTGCTTGTCGCTTTTGTGTGATGATTAAAGATCAGTTTCAGCATGTTGACCTCTACACGGGGTATGATGTAAATAACACTGTCTCTTGATACTGCAAAGAATCTTTACTGAGACGAGCATAAGGCATATAAATTGGAAAATTTTAATTCAATGTAAAATGTGCAGAAGTCAAGAGAGATTAAGGGAGGGTGAGACAAAAAGTTTAAAAAAATCTCCAAAAGTAGTTAAAATTTGAAAGGATGAGACTCCACACTTAAAATAAACTTTGCGGTGGTGCATTTGTTTAGTTATTTAAAAAAAATGTTGACAACACTCATTCACTTACACATGAAGTCACAAAGCTCTTTTCTCCTTGTGTTTTAATGAAGAATCTCTTGCTGAGTTATGGAATAATGTAGCTTGCAGAGACGGGCAAAGCAAATTGGGCAGCACGAAAACTGAAATTAGTTAAACTAAGCATGTGCAAATGCTGGAAGTTGTTGCCTGACTTGCTCTGTAATAATTGTGAGCACTGTTAGCCTTGCTATTATTCTTACTGCAAAATTCCAGGCCGAGTATTGTAGACAATTTCATTGTTAACCAAAAATATCTTTGGGTTCAAATCTGACATTGCAGAGTGGTCACATTTTTGATGTGGGACAGTGATATTGTTGCAAACTGACAAAGATTTGCCTAATCATTTGTATTGGTTAGTGAGATTGATTCATTGACAATGGTCGCCATTTTGCTTTTGGAAATAAGTTGGCTTGGTTCAATGTTTATTGTTACCTGTAACAATGTATTTATGCTAGCAATTGGTGACATTACAGTTACTGCAATGCAAAGATGGCTTGGTTATTGGAGTCAACCTCTAGGAGAACAAAATGTTAAAATAATTTAGTTCTACGTATTATATTGTACATAAACTAATTCCATGGATTACATTGTATAGTTTTGAATCTGTTGTGTGGAGATAAAATGCAACATTTCAATACAAAATCTTTTCTTTTGTGAAAGCTAATAATAATCTTTATTGTCACATGGAGGCGTACAATAACACTGCAATGATGTTACCGTGAAAAGCCCCCAGTCGCCACATTAAGGCCTGGAACCTACAAGTCACTAATAGGCCATAATTACTCTGACCTCGCTAGCTATAATCATTTAGATTTCCCCTTTTAAGAGCAGTGACTTTTGAGTGGCAGGCCATGTTCAAAGCTCAAGATTGAAGCTCTTCTGCTCACCACACCCACCAGATATGTACAATTAAATGCCACAGGGTTTACATGTAATCTTTTTCTTGAAGGTTGTTGCAGAGCTTGGGGTTCTCGACCATTTTTATGTTTCTGACGCCCCCTTCCTGATGTTATAAAAATGTAAAGGAGCTGCAGTAGCAAAATTCATTTAAACATTAGTTCAACAGTAAATTAGTTAAAAAGTATTTCAACATATTGATCATTTTTGTTCCTTTTGCTGGTGCTAAGTACATTGAGGCTCAGCTGAAAGAAATGGGCACCTGACCGAGGCTTGGAGGGGAATGCAATGACGTGTTGCAGTTGCAAGCTCTCGTGTGCCTGTGTAAGTGGCGAAGTTCAGTTGCTGGCCAGTGGCTGAATCCAATTTAGTACTCCCAATGCTTCAAATTTAAAATTCTCATTGTTGTATTGATGGCCTTGTCCTTCCTATCTCTGTATCGATCACCAGCTTTAATAACCCACCACATGAGCTGCTTTCCTTCCAACTCTGGCCTCTTGTACACCCTGCTCCGGAACAGATAGATGAGTGGGGAGGTGGCACTGATGGGTTTGGGGGTACAAAGTGATTTAGACATGAGATGCAAATTTTAAACCTGCTGCTGGAAGCTGATGTAATCTCTGAAGGTGGGTAGAACTTGGTTTGGAATATGCTGCAACTGTGTTCAATGTTTAAAGAAAGATGATTCTGCAAAATCACACTCACCAATGGTATATGGTTAGGAAGTCAAAGTAATGCATCAGGGGCAAAGCAAACAATTGATTCTCCATTCCACATTAAATAAAAAAACCCTACCCCACTCCCCGGCTTTAATTATTATTTTAGTTTGGTGATTTTTTTACCCACTAAGAAATGCTGAAACTGTGTCAGCAATTTGTCCAGGCCTCATTACTGGCAGGCTTGGTAG
Organism: Scyliorhinus canicula; assembly: GCF_902713615.1. Lineage (NCBI taxonomy): Eukaryota > Metazoa > Chordata > Chondrichthyes > Carcharhiniformes > Scyliorhinidae > Scyliorhinus > Scyliorhinus canicula. The sequence goes on from NC_052154.1 coordinate 164,904,717, forward strand.
ACTCAGTTTTGTGTTCTTGGTCAAGTTGTTTTTCCAAAGACTGCTTGAACATAACAGCTGCATCTTTTGCAATGTTAGTGTTGATTTTAGCATCATGTGACAGATTTCTGGTGATTGTGGAGCCTAAAAGCATGAACTTGTCAACACCCTCCACCATCACATTGTCATACTGCCAATCAGAATTGACAATGTCCTGGACAATAACATTTGTCTTCCTGATGATTCTGTATTCATTACTTGAGCATCCAGAATGTGAGGGCCTTTGACCAGAAGCAGTACAGAAAAGTAAATTTCTAATTTCTTTAAAATGCCTGTGGATACTGCAGTTTTTAAGAATATTAGTTTGAAAAGGACTTTTCAGAGTTCGCATCAATAGCGAAAGGGTCAGTTGCAATTTTCCTAGATAATAAATGTGTCCATGTGACCTGGAAGCATTACCAATAGGAAGGAAGTTAAGCGGTGTGGCTGGCAGACAGAAAAGGGAGCTACAAACAGGACAGCTGGAGGGTGAAGGCCCAGATGCAGACATGAGAAAGCAGACAGAGACAAAGAAGAATATGCTGAACTCTTGCGTGGAAAAGAAGCAAATTACTCTCTTGAAGAGGTCAGTTTTTCTGTTTGCCACGAATGGAGACATGTGCTCTTTGGAGGTACTGTGGAAGCTGGCTCAAATGTCCAAAATAGGAACAGCTTTGTGAATAGCTTGGAGACACTGACAGCTGGGTGTTTTCCTGGATCTGCCTGAACCAGTGTGTTGGCCAGTTGAAAAAGAGCTCTGGAAGCTACACCATCAGGACTGTCATGACTCCAGGAAATAGAAGTGTGCCTTACTGATGATGATCGTGCCCATGAAACGGAGTTGAAAACTATTTGTCAGATAGGATTCCTGATCTATCCTGTGTGAATAACGGACAGCACACCATGATGGAACTGTGTAACCACGTAGTGCAATACATGCTAACTGGGTTTATTTGTGTTTGTGTAAGATGTGTTTTTGTTGTTGACTACTTTGTGAAATTTACCTTTTTTTTATTTGACGCATCATTTGCTTGTTGGTTCCGAATCAATCTGGTTAAACTAAAACTACAAAAAGTGGAGGCTTGGTAATTGCTTAATTTGGGGTCATTCAATAAGTTTTGTTTTTGTTTATGGTTGTCCCATGTTGATCCTAACTATAGCCCCCTGGAATAGAGAATTCCAAAGATTCACAGCCCTAGAATGTAGAAATCTCTTGTCTTAACTCTGGAAGGTAACGCCTTTCTACTTCTGCACCATGCTTTTCTTTGTTTGCTTGAATGGAAGGAAAGATGCAAGTAGGCAGATGCAGAGTTGGAACTTTGATCTCCGTAATGTGGTGAATTAAAAAAAGTTGTCACATTCGGTAAGTTTAAAATGTTTGAAGACAGTAGTCTGCTAGAGCTGTGATTAAAAGTGAGCCATGATGTGGAGATGCCGGCGTTGGACTGGAGTGAGCACAGTAAGAAGTCTTACAACACCAGGTTAAAGTCCAACAGGTTTGTTTCAAATCAGTAGCTTTCGGAGCACTGCTCTTTCCTCAGGTGAAGTAATCTAAAAGTGAAGTAATCTAATTTTGCAGGGCAAGTGTTTACTAATAGATATTAAAAGCCATTTCATCTGTTTGCGAATAGAGCTCATGTAATGTAAAAGTTTAAACCAGATCAAGGCACATCTTGTAACAAGGGGACAAAGGAATGCTATGTGCTTTGAGTGTAGCTAATGGGAGGGGCTAGGTCTGTCTGTCAAAGTTCTCGAAGATGAGCAACAGGTTTACACCTGGGTCTTTTTTAACAAAAAAAAGGTTTCTCTCCAAGGGCTTTGCACCAAGATAAGCACATAAAACCCATTTGTCAACCTTATGCATAAGTGGTATTTTGAAATATATGGGTTGCTTAATTGGAATGTAGAGGCAGGATTCAGGAAGCAAGTTAAAATGTTGTAACTGTTGACTATAAAGCTATTTTTTTCCCATGTTCTTAATTCTGTGTTCGAATTAAAGTTTTTTTGACATAAAAGCTGTCCACTGATCAGTGTTATCACTCCTGTGGTGCAGTAACATTTTCTCACTTTTACCAAATGCAAATAGTTAGGTTCTAGTCTGGGATTTTAACCAAAATTGGGGTTCCGGTCCAGGTCCATAACAGTAAGTTTAAGAACAAATTCAGATGATTAAATCTTGCCTCCATTGGAGAAAATTGTTTTGAGTTGATATAGATACTTGATTGGCATGGAAAGAAGTACAAGAACTATTTGTAGTACTGTTTACACAGTACAGGAAGAGTCCAACATTTGGTTCACGAGTACATGTAAAACTAATGATGGATTGATGCTGAGCTCAATGATGGATTGATGCTGAGCTCAATTGATGGATTGATGCTGACCTCAATTGAAGACCTGAAGGCTCATTTATAATACTTCTAAAACAGTTAGACATGGACCATGTTATGTTACTGCAAAAGATGTAACGTTACATGGATTAAAGCGTCGTCCTTCATATTCCTGCCAGGTGCAAGTTTGAACTGAACCTAAAGCTCTTGGGGTATCTCAAATGTAGTCTCACCCTCTTTGATCTCTTGGGCTGTCCTTGCATATTATGCTTCAGTTTGCAGTTCAATGATCTGAGTCGTAGAATTACTTAGTTGATTACCTGAATTCCCTCAAAAGAGAGGTATTATTAATTTGGATGCAAAATCTGTGCATGAACATTTAACACAAAATTGAATCAATTTCATTCTTGGTTTTATTTGTGATCTAACTCCAATTCCTTTGAGTTTTCATGTTCAGTTTCTGAAAGATGTCTATTGTGTGGCGGAACAAGCTGTCATTTGGTAGTACATAAATTGAGTACTGCTTGAAAAAAATGTTGTCAAAGCTTTTTATCTTTCACTCGTCAAGACAATTCGCAAGTATACTAAATTTAAAAGGGAACAAAAATTTACACTTGATAAGAGAGTGCTGATTGGTTGACAAGTGGACTCTGAAACAGACACCAGGAGAATGCACCATTTTAAGATGTTCTGCCCATCACAAAAGTGAGCAACGTGGTTTATGCATTTCAATGCCAGTGTGATGCAAGTATGTAAGCCGCACAACCCAAAGACCGGTAGATCACAGCAAAAAACATTTCCCTTTCGCTGTTTGCAACAGGCATGGTACCAACCATGCACATCCCTCGCCTATAAAACAGTGTGAATTCACAAAGCATTTGCTAAGCCATCTTGTGTGCTGCAAATTATGCGGCCAATCTACTTTTTAAAAAAAAAAGTAATTTTATTAAGAGCTGCCAATCTATATAAGTACATCATATGCAAGCCCAACTAATAACCTTGTGTGCTAGAAGCTACATATATAGTTTTGGTGATGAGGGCATCCTTTTGGTCTCTGGGTCAGACTATGACAGTTTATGATGTCCTCACTGGAAATAAGACCAAAACATCTGTAGTCAAGACTGGAGTCAAGTGGTGATGTCATTGCCCCCACCCTTTTTCTCCATCTTCATCGCCACCATCCTTCAGCTTGTCAAGGGCAGGCTTCCCAGTGGAGTGGACATTGTCTACAGGATGGACACAACATTTGCAACCTCATCCAGGTGAAATTCAAGAAGAAAACAACCCCTCTAACTTCAGTCTGCAGATATTGCCATCTTCACTCAGAATCTCCAAGCCTGACACCTTTAGGGAAGCATACAAAAGAATCTGTCTCAGCTTCAACCTCAAGAAGACTAGTTATTTACTAACATGCCCCAGGGCAAGATCTGGTCTCCCTCCAAGATCAATAGAGAAGCCCGACCAACATTTCCCGTACCCGGGGAGCCACCTCTCTAAGGCTGACAGCGATGCAGAGATCCAACATTGTACCCAATTCACGAGTGTCTCCTTCAGACGCGCAAGGATGAGAGTCTTTGTTGAAAGTGGCATCTGTGCTGATGCCAAGATCCTCGTGTACAAGGCAGTCTTCTATATGGCCCAGAAAATTGGATACATATAGACACCCCCTGGAGAGGTACCATCAACACTGTCTCAGATGGAGTCTCTGCATCAGCTCTGATGAACTACTAATATCCAGTGCCCTTGAGGGAGCCAAGAGCACCAGCATAGAGGCCATGTTCATCAGAAACCAACTCTGCTGGGCCGGCTATGTGCTTATGATGTCAGAGCCCCGACTGCCAAAGCAAATTTTTTTTGCCCAGCTCAAGGAACACTTCTGAACAAGTAGAGGAAAAAAGAAGTGCTTCAAAAATATTCCTGAAGGTACCTCCAGAAATGCAACATCAACGTCAATGCCTGGGAGACCCTTTGCTCAGAAGAGACCTCGTTAGAGGAACCTCTTGATTAAAGGGACACAATTCCTCAAGGGTACCAACAGAGCCTGAGAAAAATAGTGAGTCCAAAGACCAATCCCTCCTTCCAGAAATACCTGTCAATTTTGCGGTTGAAAATGCGGCTCAAGGATAGGGCCCCTCAGCCATGCAAGAATCCTTGACCAGTAATACGGAGCTTCTTATGTGAATAGTCGTAGTCATTAGTGAGTGATCGCCGAAGAAGAAGCTACAAATTATGCTGGCAATCCAACCACATGCAAGCCTCACTTAAACCTTATGTGCTAGAAGCTACATACATTGCTGCGCTGGGCCCTGTACTTTGCAGGCAGAACATGTACACATTGCGTCTGTTTCAATTAAACAACATGGGCGACAGGCAGTCTCCGGTTCATTCCCCTGGGCAATTCTTCATCCAAACAGTCAACCTGCCTGGTTTGAATTTTAACAAAGCTTGGCAGTTAATTTGTGCATTCTCCATGACAGCAGCACCTCAACCAATTAAGAGTGCACTTGCACCAACCAATCAACACTCTCTCTTGACTCATGAAGGATAAATTGTTCTTCACTGTTATATTTGATATTTTTAAGCCTTTTTGTACTGTACAATAAATGAAAACAAACGGCAATGTATATAATTTTGAAAATGCCAATAAAAAGATAAAAAAAGACATTTCCTACTCTTGTGCATTGTCCTTATGAGTGCAAGATGAAAAGCTTTAGCGGATATATTTTTTCAGCAATACAAATAAGTATCAAAGAAGTTTGCACATATTTAATGTTTTTTCAAGACCTCTGAATACCCCAGTCATAGTTTAAAGTGTCCATAAACTGCAATGATAAGGTGCTGGTTGAAGGGTAAATATTGGCCAGGAGGTGTTGACTGAAGGATAAGTATTGATCAGGAAACCCTATCTTTCATTTGCAATATTAATTAAAGTGTATTGGCTGTGGTTGAATCAATTATTGTGCATTATCTATCTCTTGTACTGAAAATTACTTGACCATATTTAAAATATTATGCATGATTCTGGTCACCCCACTTGCAAAAGTACTTGAAAATGTTCAGTGTATTTAGGATGAGTCTCACACTTTAGTTTCTTAGTTACAAGAATAGCATTGACTTAAAATTTCACGCCCCACCGATAACGTGGGTGCCAACTGCGTAGCTCCAGGCACAATTTTGTATAACTGGTCTTAAGTTTCACTTTTTCTTTATAGGAGCAAGCACTTGTTAAAAGCTGTTGATTGTCCTTTTTTAAAATTTAGAGTACCAATAAATTGTTTCCAATTAAGGGACAATTTAGCGTGGTCAATCCATCTACCCTGCACATCTTTTAGGTGTGGGGGCGAAACCCACGCAAACACGGGGGAGAATGTGCCAACTCCACATGAACAGTGACTCAGAGCCGGGATCGAACCTGGGACCTCGGCGACGTGAGACAGCAGTGCTAACCACTGCGCCACCGTGCTGCCCAAGATTCTGTCTTTTCCTTCCAGTTTCTCTATCTGGGAATAGGATTGAATGTTTTTTAATTTTTCTAATTAAGGGGCAATTTAGCGTGGCTAGTCCACCTACCCTGCACATCTTTGCATCTACATGGGTCTCACCCCCACAACCCAATGTGCAAACTCCACATGGGCAGTGACCCGTGTCCGTGATCGAACGCGGGTCCTTGGTGCCGTGAGGCAGCAGTGCTAACCACTGTGCCACCGAGCAGCCCTGGGACTGATTGTTATAAGTTTAAGTGTATGCGGAGGTGAGCACATTCTTGTCAGGAACATTTGTAATCATGTTTCCTTGGAGTGGGTATTTGTTGGTATTAGATGGTATTTGTTGAAGATAGTAAGCAAAGTAATCTTTATTAGTGTCTCCAGTAGACTTACATTAACACTGTAGTGAAGTTACTGTGAAAATCCCCCAGTTTCCACACTCAAGCACCTGAAGGAGAATTCAGAATGTCCAAATCGCCTAACAGCACGTCTTTCAGGACTTGTGGGAGGAAACCAGCGTACCAGCAGGAAATCCATGAAGACATAGGGAGAACGTGCAGACTCTGGACAGTGACCCAATCCGGGAATCGAACCCGGTCCCTGGCGCTGTGAAGCAACAGTGCTAACCACTGTGCTACCTTGTCATCCAATGTGTGTATGTAGGCATTCAGTTGGTGGGAGAGCAGGGTAAAATCTGATTTGGGGTAGATTTGTGCATTGACCTAATAGGTGCTTGATCGGCTTCAACAGTGTAATTTGTGGAGAACCACAGAATTACCGCCCTGTCTGCCAGATCCTATATTGATCATGTATTGAAGACAAGCTTCCCCAATATAACTTTGTGCTTTGTAAAACAAAAGTTCCATATTTAATTGAGGTGTGCAGAAGATCAGCTGAATGAAAAGTGGCCTTGTTTTCAGTTCCGTTGTTTAGTATTCTTGCAGTGAATATGCAGAGATACTACATATCTGTAGGTCAGGGTTTTTTACACCCATACTAGTTAAAATCTCTGTTAAGTAAGACTGACATTGTAAGCTTAACTGAAGTAGCATCTCATAAAGAAAGTGACATTTGTTTTAATAAAAGGTCTTGTGTGGGTAGTGTTGCTCGTTCTGGGTGAGTGTGCTTAACACTCGATTTTGCTCTGTTTCGTTACTTAGCTCTGGAGTCGCCAGGTATCGTTAAGATACCACCACAAGTTTCAAGGTCAAGTTCAAAGCAATAAAACCATACACCAATTAGTAAGTTCAAACAAATGAGTTTATTATAGTACAATTATAATCTACTCATGCACACGCCAAGATGATTAAACTATTCCTACCACTATATAAACCAATACTTATCTTAAAGGAACTGCCGGATCAGGGGACAAGGCCTCTTGCTCTGCACTGAGTCCGCAGACTTTAGGTTGGTACGGGTTAAAAAGGGGTCAGGAGTGTCTATCTCTGGTAGCGATCGTTGGGAGACACTTACTTGCTGGCGGCTGCTGTCCCAAACCTCTCCTCACTCTCGGTCAAGGTCTTTGGTAAAAGCTGGTCGAGAGGGCTGGTCAAGAAGAACAAACTAAGTTTGGGACCTGTCTTTTATAGGTCCTAGGGCTTCGCGCCCTTTTGGGCGGACCCTCTATCTGCTGGGAATCAATTGGGTTTCTTCCCAATCGATTTGTTTGAATCGCCCCAATACTGAGGCTGTCCCTCGGCTACTGGGCGGGCCTTCAGTTGCTTTGTCTTCGAACCCCGCTGGTGCCGGGGTGTCTGGTATCTTATACAATGTTGCAATCACTTCCCTATTTGTGTCCATTGTCCCTGGGATCGTCCCATTACCATGTTAACTGTCCCGGAGATTGCCTCATTAGTATGCGGAATGTTCGTTTCGGTGCTGTCTGCTCTCTTAGCAGACAGAATACACATTGGCTTGGTGCAGTCTGCTTGTGCTGCAAACTTTGTCCATTTTAATCTGCAAGCTTTGCGTTCCTCCATTTTGTATTGAGGGAATGGCCAACTTCGATGGCTACAGTAGTTATGTGGGTGGATAGTAAGAATGCATTTTAATGCAACAAACTTCATGGCTTTCACATATGCGATGAAGACAACAAACCTACATACAATGAAGTCCAAATCTTTCAGTAAAGCAATTTGCCCCCCCCCCCCCCCCCTCCAATTTTATGAAATTTAAAAGTTAAAAAATCTAACTTTAGTGATTTGCTTGTTGAAACTCGCCAACTTCTGCCATGGAGAAGGACAAGCCAGCAGATGGATGATAACACAGCCACCTGTGAGTTCTCCAAGCCACACACCATCCAGTCTTGAAACTATATTGCTGTTCTTTCACTGCTGGGTCAATACCTGGATTTCCACTCCCCACATGCACTCCAGTGATTCAAGAATGCAAACTGCTCACTACCACCTTGAGAGCAGAGCAGTTGGGGATGGGCAACAAATCCTGGCCTTGCCAGCAATGCTCACATCCCATGAGAATTTAAGAAGTATTCCATGTAATCTATTGGTCAAGTAACTTGATTGTTTCAAAGAGTACAGTCAGCCTATTGTTTTAGTTGAACAATTTACCCAAATTAACATCTTTATCTTTGTATCGTGTTTTCAGTTTTCCTATTTCTGTATGTATTGTTTTGCTGCAGCACTGAAACAGCCTTTATCTATGTGGCAAATAACATCCTGTGTAACTGACCACAGTAGGCCATTCCTCAACCTGTCTTTAATATGTTTGACCACACCAAACTCTTACAGTGCCTCTCTTACAATGTCTGGGACTGCTTTCGCCTAGTTCGAGTTTTGCATGTGCACCCAAAAGCAATGGTTTCTCTTCCCACTCCTGCATCGTTTCCGTGGCACATTCCTTCCTTAAATCTTCCCACCGCACACTGCCCATACCTATCCTCTGCTCCGCAAAGAACCTATTAATCCTCATCACCGTCATTTGAGCCCTAAGTACCACTTTAAACTGGATGAGGCTTAACCTCGCACATTACTAGGACATGTTCACCCTCCCTAAGGCCTCTGCTCACATCTCAGCCCCCAATTTGGTATGTCTTGCTGAAGTTGTACAAAGCATTAGTAAGGCCACACTTAGAATGCTGTGTAAGTTCTGGTCACCCTATTATAGAAAGGATATTATTAAACTAGAAAGTGTGGAGAAAAGATTTATTAGGATGCTACCGGGATTTGATGGTTTGAGTTATGAGGAGAGGCTGGATAGACTGGAACTTTCCCTGGAGCGTAGGAAGCTTAGGGATGATCTTATAGACGTCTATAAAATAATGAGGGGCTTTGATAAGGTAGATAGTTAACCTCTTTTTCCCAAAGATAGGGGAGTCTGAAACTAGAGGGCATAGGTTTAAAGTGAGAGGGGAGAGATACAAAAGGGTCCAGAAGGGCAATTTTATTACACAGCATGGTGAGTGTCTGGAACAAATGTACAGAGGCAGTCATAGAGGCGGAAACAACTTTGTCTTTTAAAAAGCATTTTGAGTTAAATGGGCAAGATGGGTATAGAGGGATATAGGCCAAATGTGGGCAATTGGGACTAGCTTGGTGATTAAAAATTGGGCGGCATGGACAAGTTTTCATGTTACAGCATGACTCCCCTCCCAGCACCTCCATATTACACTGAATATCCTCCACCAGAGCTTTCTCCCACACCATCAACTCCTTATAAACATCTGACGCCTTCCCCTGCCCTATTTCGTCTATCGACAGCGCTTTGTCCTGCAACCCCAGGGGCGGCAGCCCAGGAAAGGACGGCACCTCTCTCTCTCTCCTTACAAAGTTCCGAACCTGCAGATACCTAAAGCTATTCCCACTGGGCAACTTGTACATTTCCTCCAGGTCCTCCAACCCCACAAATTTGTCCCCTATGAACAGGTCGCCAAAGCACTCCATCCATGTCTGCTGCCACCCCCTAAACCTCACATCCAGTCTCACCGGAGCAAACCTGTGGTTATTACAGATAGGCGCCCACATCGAGGCACCCTCCAGCTCCAGATGCTGCCTCCACTGCCCCCACACTTTGGGGCCGACACCATCACAGAGCCCAGAGTTCCTGGCCAGCGAGAACCGTAAAGGCGTCAACAACAAAGCCCTCAAACCTGTACGCCTACATGATGCCGCCTCCACCCGCTGCCACACCCCTCCCCCATGGCCCATTTCCTCACCATTGCAATATTTACCACCCAGTAATAGTTCATCATATTCAGCAACTGCCGCAGCACCTCCAGCAAATATGCCCACTCCACCTGATCAAACGCCTTCTCTACATCTATCGCCACCACTACTGTCACCTCCTGCCCCTCCGAAGGCATCATAATTACATTGAGTAGCCTCCTCACATTCGCCAACAACTGCCTCCCCTTCACAAAACCCATTTGATCCTTGTCTATCACCCATGGGACAAAGTCTTCAATTCACGATGCCAACACTTTCACCAATAGCTTGCCGTCGACGTTCAGTAGTGATATTGGGCGGTACCACCCACACTGCTCCGGATCCTTACCCTTCAGAGTCAGCCATCCCCGCCAGCAACACAAAAATCAATCCGGGAGTACATTCGGTGCACGTGGGAGAAGTATGAAAACATCTTCGCCCTCGGCAACCAGCATATATCTCTTTCCTCACTGGGTCTGCCACAATACTCCCCACCTCAAACGCAACCCACTTGTTAATCAATACCACCCCCTCACCTTCATATGGAGCCCCGAATGAAACACCTGCCAACCCAACACTTTCTCAGCCTTGTCTGATTTTTCTCTAAAAATGCCTGTCGGGTTGTCTTCCTCCTGGCAACCCTCCACCTCACTCCCGTTAACTCGCCCGCCCACCTAGCATGGTGGCCTCCAACCGACCCAGCCGTCAAGAGAAACAAAAGGCACACTCGCCATCACTGCTCCCCTGTCAAAACCTACCACGAAATACCCACCTCCAAACATTTTAGAAAACACACAACTCCTCCAAGTTCAATATCATCACATTCCTCCAGTCCATTGTCCCTCATAAAATCCATCACCTCCTCTGGCGTGTCAAACAGAGCTCTTGCATCTGGAAAGTCACACACAGGTGGGCCGGGGACAATATCCCAAACCTCACCACCATTTTTAAAGAGGGCAACCTTAATCCAATTAAACCTGGCCCTCCTCTTTGACAGGTCCGCACCCAGGTCCTGTTACACCCACAGCTTGTTCTCTTCTCGGGTACATTTTCTGGTCTGCCTCACCCATCGAAGGATCATCTTGTCTAGAAAGCGATGCAACCGCACAACCATCGCTCTCGGCTGCTCGCTCTGTGCACTCAGACCACCTCAAGGGGCCGATCACAGGGGAATCCTTGCCACATAAATAATGGCCTCTACACTTTTAATCCCTTCAGGCATCTGGACAATCGTTAAATATTGCCTCCAGGAGTGATTCACCAGATCCTCCACCCTCTCTCTTGCATCACTCCCACCTCCGCCACCAACGAGACTATTTGCTGCTCGTGCTCCCCCACTGCCTCCTCCACCTTCTGGATTGCCTGGACTGGGATTCCATCCTCTGCTCCACTCGCTCAATCGCAGCAGTTCCACCACCTTGGCTCGGGCCTCTTTCAGGAACTCTACCATCTGCTCTGATGACCATTGGACAAGCGACGCAGGCCCCTTGTCTTCCGTCATCTTTTCCTGTGACGCACCACAAAGACTCTCCTGCTCCAGCTGCCCTTCCATCCTTCCTCGCAGCACTTCTTGTCCATGGGTCTATCCACCACTGCACCAGAGGAGTATTGCCATTTTCAGGCACTCCTGTACCTTTTGCTCTCTTCGGGCAGGAGAAAGAGCAAAACAAATCCTCCTTGAGCGGGAACCACCAAATGTGCGACCACTCACTCCATGGCCACCACTGGAAGCCTCTCTAGTTTGCAATTATAGCCAGAACTTCCATCTTCAGCCCTGTGATTTACCTTCTAATTTACTGGTAGGTTTTGCTTTATTTGTATGGTGTTTCCTTGTAAAGACCAGTGTTAATCGCAATTTCTACTGTATGGATTCTACACAGCTGGCTGCACCCTAAAAATAAACTTGCTGAGACTTGCTTGTTGCAGAAAAGACTGGAGAAAACAGCGGGTTTTGGTGGGTCTTGGCAATTTTATTTTGCAGTTGTGATTGAGAAGATTAGACTTGCCTGCAGGAATGAATGTCCCACTGGCATGGACCTTTGTACAAAGTGACAGCACCTTTAAATTTATAATGCAGTGCGATAGAGATATCCGTGTAGGCCATGCTTTCAGAACATTTTGAGAAAGAACAGATGCTTGAAAGCATCTGATGACAAACCAATAACATTGAAACTTTTAGAATCCATGCTTATTTGATGTAATATGAGGCTGTATTTTTGGAACATCAAATTAAAGTTTTTCGTTTCAGTCGCTCTTGTGTCTGACCTGGGTTCAATTAACTTTGAGACTTCCTGCAATTCGGATGAGAGATTCCTGACTTGTGCATGTGTGTACAATATGTCTGCAGTGTCAAAACTAAGTAATCTCAGAACTATTTCGAAATTCTGTTGGAATTTTTGAACAAATTTGTTTTAATCACTTGATTTTTGACATTGAAGACTTATTTAAATTGAAAGCAGGTAGTTCTGCATCTGTTCCACAATCCTCTCAATTCAGGATCTAACATTAAAATCTCCATCTTTAAGTCAATAAAGATTGGGTTGAATGTTTGTGATCTTATTGTTCGTGCAGGATGGTGTGGTGGTAATTCACTCTTGGAGGAAAGTACTGCTTGGTTTGAAAAGTGCTCCATTACAAGAACAATTATCAAGCTGTTAATAGTGATTTCAATTTTCAATTTATCACTCAATAAAATAAGTAGGGGTGGCAGAGTGGTTAGAACTGCTGCCTCACAGTGCCAGGAACCTGGGTTCAATTCTGGCCTTGGATGAGGGTCGGTGTTGAGTTTTCTCTTTCTCCCTGTATCTGTGTGGGTTTCCTCCAGGTGCTCTGGTTTCCTCCCATAGTCCAAAAATGTGAAAGTTGGGTGAATTGGCCATGGTAAATTGCCCACGAGTGTCCAAAGATGTGTAGGCTAGGTGGGGTTATGGGGATAGGGCGAGGGAGTGGCCCAGATTGTGTGCTTTTTCAGAGGGTCGTGCAGACCCGAAGGACTGTTGGACAGGGAACCGCAAACAATTATGTATCAACCATTTGGGTGAGCCACAATCTGACTTGGACTTTATTTTTGTTAAATATTTTTAGTCAACATTTTAACATTTTCACACCAACCTAACCAAATAACAGGTCCCCAGCCACACTGAGGCACCCGGGAGGGGAAGAGAGGAGGAGGAGGAGGAGGAGGAGGGAAGCTGACCTACACACCAACAGGACCCGCCTGCGGCCAATCAACGAGGCAAAGGCTAAGACACCTGCCCCCTGTTCGGCCACTACGGCTGGTCCGACACCCCGAATGATGTCTTCTTGGGGACCCGGCTTCAATTCAATATGCAGAACCTTGGGCATGGTGCTAAAAAACAACCCCCGTGCTAATAAACGACCCCCAATAGCTCTCCAACTTCAGGTAGAACCAGCGCATATGGACATGGTTGGCTGGGCCCATCTCACACTGCTCGCAGCTATCCTCCATCCCCTCGAACAGCGGGCTAATCCATGCCTTCGTTAAGTGCGTCCTATACACCACTTTTAATTGAATCAACCCCAGCCTCTCGCACAAGGTCGAGGCGTTGACCCTTTGCAGCATTTCACAGCATAATCCTCCTTCCAGCCCCCTCCCTAATTCTTCTTCCCACAGCCGTAGTCCCTTCCATAGACTTCTTGTCCTCTACCATAATCCTACCATAAATCGTTAAGGCAGCCTCATGGCGCCAAGGTGGGTCTCACCTCCACAACCGAAAGATGTTCAGGGTAGGTGGATTGAGCATGCTAAATTGCCCCTTAATTGGAAAAAAAATAATGTGGTGCTCTATAACTTAAAAAAAAAAATTGCTTCAGACAACCCCCGCCCCCCGGACAGCACCTCCTCCAGCAATGAGGAGGGCAGCGCCACCGGGAAACCTGGGCATAGTCTGTCTTGCGAAATTCCGCACCTGGATAGTCCTGAAGACTTTTTCACACTGCAGCCCATACTTCACCCCCAACTCCTCCAGGCTTGCAAATCTCCCCTCCAGAAACAGATCCTTCATCTCTTTTACATCTTTCTCCTCCCATTCCTGGAACCTCTCAACCATCTTCCCTCTCAAACCCACGATTCCCTCTTATCGGCTTTGCCCTCAACCCCATCCTCCACTTGAAGCACGGTCGAAATTGCCCCCATATCTTCAGCATGGCTACCACTACTGGTTTCCCAGAATACATCCCTGGGGCTAGCAACAGTGGCGCCGTTGCCAGCACCCGCAACCCCGACCACTTACAGGACCCACCACTATCCACACCCACAAAGCTTCCGACTCCTTCCTCCAGTCTCGCACTTTCTCTGCATTTGCTGCCCAGTAATAGATCAACAGATTTAGAAGAGCCAAGCCTCCGACTGCCGCCTCCTTTGGAGCACCACCGTCCTTATGCTCGCCACCTTACCTGCCCACACAAACGGCAGGAGCAGCCTATCCACCCCACAAAAAAGATGCCGTTGTCAAAATGACTGGGACGGAAACAGTGGCAAAATAATTTTTGGACTGTTGTATTAATTAAAATCACTATGACTCTTGACTATCACTATTGAAACTGGAATGAAAAACCTGCCCAACCCAACCTTTGCGTAGTCTGGTCTGATCCTTAACATGCAAATAGGTTTTCAGCAAAAAAACACAATCAGAGTTTAGACTGTTAAGATGAGCGAATACTTTGGATTGTTTTACAGAGCCATTTAAGCCCTTATGAGTCAGATTGGAAATATCCCACCCCTCAAACCGGAGTCTTCTCAAGGGAAGATATTAAACATCTGTTCCCTGTAAGAACATTATTCATGATGCCCTATGCTGCTCTTGCTCATGTATTTGCTTTGTTTGGCCCTTGTTCCGCACTGTAACCTATCACTATTTGTCGATGTACTATTTGTCAATGTACTTTGTTGATTATACTTTTTGTCTACTATGTACGTACTGTATACGTTCCCTTGGCCGCTGAAAAATACTTTTCACTGTACTTCGATGCATGTGACAATAAATCAATCAATCAATCAATCAATGGACAGGGCTAAGGCAAAGAAAGACAATCCGCCTAAGACGGCTACCGGACCAAGTCCGATGACTCGACAGAGAGACCAGCAGACACCGTCGGCAAACTAAAACCCACCCCACATAGTTGAGTCCAACCATACCGCAAAGCAAAAAAAAAACAAAGGCAATCAGTAAAGCCTACAATTGACAGACAAAACTAAACACAAGCTCTAAGCTCATTTTAAAAAGTATTACTATGAGCTGTAGAAAACCCTCTAATATCACTCCCGTTTACTAACATAACCTTGTTAGCAGAAAGGCTGGCAACTGGAGAATAAAAACTTATTCGTGGACAATGCCAGCGACTAATAGCAGTGCCAAATGATAATGAAAAGAGAAAAAATAGGTTAATATAAGGAACAAACAGCAGAAATTTCTCCAACATAAGTCAGGGCAATAAGAATACACCCAAACCACGAACATGAAAATAAACTAAATATAAAGTGCCCATACACCAAGCCATATACCAAATTAAAGAGAGCACAATTTGTGCCTCTGGATGATGGAGTCGGCATCTCCAGGTGAGTCTTAAGTGGTCTTTTTCTTGGAACATTACTCGAAGACAAGCTGCATAGATCTATCTGAACTTTCCTCCATTCGTGTACAGGGTGGATTTCACTCCATTAAAAGCGGCTCTTTTGCTGGCTAGGTCTGCAGTCATATCTTGATCCAACCTAATAGATTGGCTTGTCCACGTGTAATCCCGGTGCTTCCTTGCCCATCGAAGAACAACCTCTTTGAAACTGTGAAATCGTGCGATCGTCGCATGAGGATCTCTCGGGCGAGGCTTTGGTCAAAGTGAACGATGGATCCAGTCTAATTTTGGGGGGGATGGAAGTACACCTCCCCACCCCACCCCCAAAACCATCTCGTGGAACATGTCCAAGAAATACTCAGTAGGGATGTGGCCCTCGATCCACTCTGGTAACCCCGCAAGACTAATATTCTGTTTTCTGGATCTATTCTCCAGGTCATTAGATTCGTTGTTAATGATTTGTTAACTTTGACCACAGAAGCAAGGTCTGACTCCAGGGAGTTAATCCGATCGCTGTGGTTCGATTAAAGCCATCGCCATGTCTTTAATTGTGGTTCCATGAGTCTTGGTCTTGCTGATAGTTTCAAAAACCAAATGAATGTGGGCCAAGGCCTCTTCAATTGATCTTTTTTGTCGGTGTTTGTCAAGCTCGATCGCCAAAATTCTGGAGAGAGCTTTGGCCGTTAGTGGAGTGGTTAGTGAAGATGCTGACTCTGCCATCTTACCTCCAGTAGATCCCTGAGAGGCTTCAGAGTCAGTTGACGAGTTGTGGACCAGTTCTTTTTTGGCTCTGCCTCCCTTGGGCATCTCCGAGATTAGAGAATGTTACACAACTAAATTTTGGAATTTTTTCCCTTGAAGCTAAAGACCCGTTGCACCAGGAAAAAGGGTTTAAAGAAAAAGTCAGGTTTCCAGCGGGAGACACTTCGTGCGTGTCTTCCCCACACATCGTGCCCCCCCCACACATTGCGCCACCCGAAGTTCCCGATTGAGGCTTTATAAGATGCTTTGTTCTGACCAGATAGGTTGGGGAGATCCAGGGGTAACAATGTTTAGCTTGTGTGGGGCCAGATTTGAGTTGGATGTCAGTAGGTGGCCCTTTTCTCAGAGAATAGTGGACCTCTGGAATTTGCTGAATTACTTTGAGTGCAAGCAGGACCTGATTCTGGCTGGGGCAGAGATAATTTCCCATAACATACAATACAGCATTATTGCGGCCAGGGTGATCTCCTGTATTAATTGGTCAGAGGGGAATTTCCCAGACTTCTTCCTTTCCAAAATGGCCTAGGCGTTCTAATTTTGCATCCCACCACCACCAGACCAGGCCACAAGAATTTGGGTGGAATTCGGAGTGTATATATTGCATTGCACAAAGCATGATAATTGTGTTGGACAGGCTGGATGCACCTGGATGGAGGGTCTTTCCATGGTTTTTGTACTATAAAATTGTGTTCACTCATGGACAGGATGTGCTTATTTAAGAATGAATTTGAATTAAAATATTTACTTTAAACATTTTGGCGAATAGAATTCAGCAGTTCCTTTTGTAATTTTTCATTTCATTGCCGTAATCTACTTTTTAAGTCTTTACACCACGGACACAATTACAGGGACCATTTCTTGCTGCAGTCATTCTTCATCCACTCACTCTTCACTCATTATTTTAAAAATAAACATAAACATTATGGAGGCCAGTGAAGTATCATTGTATGCCTCACTCTCAAAAGCTAACCACAGGTTGATTGCGACTTTGTTTAAGTTCGCCATTTCATGAGGGCTAAATTTATATTCCTCAAATCATATATTTTATACTTCTATCTGGAAAAAGGAACAAAGAACTGGTAATGTTTATTTGTGGCATTGGTCATACTAGAATATTTCCTTTTTGCATTTATAAACATGTTAGTATTGAATTGAAGAAGCTTTGAAAAGGCCCAAATTGCTGTAGATATTGCTTCTGGTGTGATCGAGGTATACGTTGCAAACTGTGTACAAGTAAACTGGTAATGCAAACTGAAAATATTGAACACATTGAGCAGGCTGGGAGCTTTGTGGAGAGATCTGGGTGTATTTTGTTAAATGGGAGGATATTACAGATGCAGCAATATTTAAAGAAGACCAAACACAGATTAGATAACTGTTTTTCCAAATAATTCTTCCCTCTGCCTCCCCATCCATCTTTGACCTATATTATTCCTATAAAGGTCAACACAATTCATGCAATCTATTGTGCACTTTGTAACTATTTGACCATGATACTGACTAACTGCAAATTTTAATGAAAGCTTCCACTTTCTTTTTGGCAAGAGGTGTTGATGTGGCGGTGACCCTTGAACGGAACAATTTTGTCGATGTTGTTTGCACCCGTATGTTTTTTTTATCCCGCAGGTTCCTGGGCATGTGCAACCGTTTTGGTATTGCTTGTTTTCTGTGCTTTCATAGCTGCCTGCTTCATCGACCGTCTCCTCTGCCTCTTCACACAGTTTTGTGTTTTCAGTTTCTGTTGTGCTGTGTGCTATCATAATTTTAGTTCTTTAACCATCTCCTGTTTCCAACAGAAGCACCAAACAGGTAATTTTGTTTCCTTCCATGCCCACGTTTATGTTCTTGTTACCCACCCCAGCAAAATGTTCATCTATAATATCCCTTTTGAGAGCACCCAATTATTTTTTTTTCAATTATGGGGAAATTTAGCATGGCCAATCTAGCCTGCACATCTTTGGATTGGGGGGGTGAGACCCACACAAACATTGGGAAAATGTGCAAACTCCACACGGGCAGTGATCCTGAGTCGGGATTGAACCCGGGTCTTCAGCGCTGTGAGGCAGCAGTGCTAACCACTGCACCACCATGCCGCCCCATCTGTAATATCCTACAGTTTTGAAATGCTCTTTACACCCATAAGGTTAATGGTTTTATTCACTAGTTGAATTTTAAGTGGACTTAAGGAATGTGATGGATTGGGCTGCACGGTGACAGTGGTTAGCACTGCTGCCTCACAGCGCCGGGGTCCCAGATTCGATCGCGGCCCTGGGTCACTGTCCGTGTGGAGTTTGCACATTCTCCCCGTGTTTGTGTGGGTTTTACCCCCACAACCCAAAGATGTGCAGGGTAGATGGATTAGCCATGCTAAATTGCCCGTTAATTGGAATAAATGAATTGGGTACTCTAAATTTAAAAAAATAATAAGGAATGTGATGGATATATGTGTGAATTTTCAGAATCCGGTGAATAGGCTTATTTTGGATTGATAAGGCACGATTTTGTTGTGAGTACAAGAGCAATGATATCGAATTTTGTAAATGAGACACTGGCAAAAAAAAAAGTTTGGAAGAATGCAAGAGTTATCAGGAAGACATGAGTAGGTTAGTGGAATGAGGTGAAAGTCATTTTGGTGGAGGTGTTTTCTTTATTCATTCAGGGAATGTGGACGTTGTTGGTAAGTTAAACGTTTGCCGGAAGCTAGTGTTAAAGAGAGCCATCTCCCAGGCCTGCCTCCAGAAGGTGATGCCCAAGGCCCCTTCTTGAACCACTGTAGTCCATGGGGTAAAAGTACACCCAGAGTTCTGGTGGCAATGAAGGAATGGCAATATGGTGGGCTGCATTCATTTGCTCTGAAGTCGTGTCCATTGCTGGACAAATTGGTAATGGGTGGGACAGATATATTAGACTAAGTGGACTGTGTTTTGTAACACATACTTATCCTTTATGAATTAAAGTTTTGTTTTACAAGCCGCAAT
Organism: Scyliorhinus canicula; assembly: GCF_902713615.1. Lineage (NCBI taxonomy): Eukaryota > Metazoa > Chordata > Chondrichthyes > Carcharhiniformes > Scyliorhinidae > Scyliorhinus > Scyliorhinus canicula. The sequence goes on from NC_052154.1 coordinate 164,924,039, forward strand.
TCTTTAAACACTATGTATGATGAGTATATTTTCAACAGAAAGTTGTGCTATTCACAGCCAGGACAGGTGAATAGTTCAAAACATTACAGACTGTGTAAAATGAGGTGGAAGGACAACTGGCATAATTCATAGTTAAATTTTGGCAATATATTTTGGCATCTAAAATGAAAAATACTGATAAAGGCATCTGCACAGACTTCAGGCAATATACCGTATATACTCGCGTATCATGCGACTTTTGAAGACCTAAATTGTAACCTAAATTTGGGGGGTCGCATGATACGCGAGATACAAAATTTGCGGGTGTTTTACTTGCTGTTTTTATGAATGGATACGTCAAGTGGCTGAACAGCTTCCCATCAGAATGCTGTGGTCAAAATCTGTAGAGTAGTATCCAAATCATTAACGACTATTGGTTCTTTGTTCAGGTTGTCTTCCTGATCATATGGGTAATTTATTCAATACATGGCCGTCTTTTTCCAATACAAAATTCGCGGGTGTTTTACTTGCTGTTTTTATGAATGGATACGTCAAGTGGCTGAACGACGCTAGTCAAGCCAGCTGGAAAGCTGTTCGTTTCGCGAACAGCTTTCACAACAGAATCCACTCTGCAGAATCCACAGACAATGATACCATTTGGAAGTTTTAGTTTGGGCATTAATTTCCAAAAAAGTGACTCGCATGATACATGAGATACAGCATAAAATCATGTTTTGGGGACGAAAATTTAGGGGTCGCATGATACGCGAGATCGCATGATACGCGAGTATATACGGTACATACTATTTATTGTGCATCACAGTGATTTTACAGTCCATTAGTCTGCTGGTAGATCTTTCTGGAACCTGAACAGAAAGTGCTCCTGAAACAGTAGAAATTGAGGGAATTGGTTTCACCGACAAAAGCTTATTTTCAGCTTTACAGATTTGTTATTGAATACCATATAAAGTAATTCAAAGAGAATCATTAAGATTTTTTTCCATGCCATGTGCAATTCACTGCCGGGGGCTGGTGTTAAAGAGAACCATCTCCCAAATGTTTGGGATGTAATTTTTATTTGTTTACACCTGTGCAAAAATATTAATTTTGTGATATCACAGAGCATTGATTTTCAGGTGTTCACTGTGGGGGTGTAGAATTGTGGCTATACCTTGTATCCTACACTTTGTATTACCTACAGAACTTTTTAAAAAGTGTCTCTGCTTGTTATGTTTTCTTATCATACTCATCAATATGAAATCTTGGATTGTGATGATCAACTGATATAACACTCTGCCATAATTATTGCATTGGGCGGAATTTCTGATGCCGACTAAGCTTAAGTGAAAGTACAGGATTAGTGTACTATGAGACATGAGTTTAACTGAAAATTATCAGCATTTTTGTGCTGTGAGACATGAGTTTAACTGAAAATGATCCGCATTTAAAAAAAGAGTGGTGTTTAAAAAAAGAGTGGTGTCTTCTGGGGTATCCCCTTGCTTGTCCTTAGTGGAAGTTGATTATCCTCACTTTGCTTTACTGTCCGTGAATGCGGGGCTGGGGATGGTGCTCAATGTTTTAACTCTTCACTGACCAGTGAAGAGTTGAAACAACATTTCGATCATTCAGCATAATAACTATATAATGCTGAATGGAAAAACAGACATTTAGTGCTTCTAATTAACTAAATTTATTAATAATTAAGCCATTTTGGAGACCTTAAATAATGAAATAAAAAGGTTTGTTGTCGAGGCTATAGAAGAATGTGGCAGTTGGGGTTAAACATATTAGTGATTTAGTTGTTGGCACTTGTTCTGTCATACATCAGTTACTCTTTTTAACTTGAAATAACAGGAAAAAACATCAGAAAAAACACTTCCCTTAATGACGACTCCAGCAGCTTACTGTCTGAACAATGACGAGGCAGTAAGTCATTACTGGGTTAGTTTGATATTAACCTCGGGCCTTAATCTCTCTACTTGAAAGCTCCATGGAAGTGTATTTTTGGAATGTCAGGTGACAACTGGCAACCTTTATGAAATTGTTCATCATTGATTTAACATAATTGATTTAACTGAACAGTGTAAAGTTTGCATGTTGACTCATGAGGTCACATTTTGCATGATTTGTGTGAATATGAATATTGTAAATCCTGTAGGATCGATGTATGGAATAGTTAGCAAATTGCATTTATTGTTTTTAGGATTCTGGATGGGATTTAATAGCTTGGAACAAAACCATTTTTCTTGTGTGTGACATGAACAAAGCACAGTATTGATGTGGTTAGAGATAATATGCAGGTGAGGGTGTATATCACTGTTGCTTGAGTAATGTATTGAAATTTAAGCAGCAACAATTTGCACACTTAGATGTGGTAATGCTGGCAGTTGATAACTTGTGAAGTTGATAACCGATGGCAGATGTTGAAATGTTGTGAAAGGCAGTATTTAATGTTTTAAAAACAATCTAGTTATATTGTATAAGTCAACTGTTAGGATTAATAATTATATAGACTGCACAAACTGCAGTAACTTGTTTTGAATTTGAAATTTTGGAAGAAAATTTTTTATGTTGCTGGTTTGATGTGCTGGAACAAACAAATTGAGATCAGAGGTTAAAGTTAGATCCTGGTAAAGGATTACATAGGTGTTCTCGATCAAGAAACGGGGAGTGATATTTTAGAACATAGAACGATACAGCGCAGTACAGGCCCTTCGGCCCTCGATGTTGCACCGACATGGAAAAAAAAAACTAAAGGCCATCTAACCTACACTATGCCCTTATCATCCATATGCTTATCCAATAAATTTTTAAATGCCCTCAATGTTGGCGAGTTCACTACTGTTGCAGGTAGGGCATTCCTCGGCCTCACCACTCTTTGCGTAAAAAACCCACCTCTGACCTCTGTCCTATATCTATTACCCCTCAATTTAAGGCTATGTCCCCTCGTGCTAGCCACCTCCATCCGCGGGAGAAGGCTCTCGCTGTCCACCCTATCTAACCCTCTGATCATTTTGTATGCCTCTATTAAGTCACCTCTTAACCTTCTTCTCTCTAACGAAAACAACCTCAAGTCCATCAGCCTTTCCTCATAAGATTTTCCCTCCATACCAGGCAACATCCTGGTAAATCTCCTCTGCACCCGTTCCAAAGCTTCCACGTCCTTCCTATAATGAGGCGACCAGAACTGTACGCAATACTCCAAATGCGGCCGTACCAGAGTTTGGTACAGCTGCATCATGACCTCATGGCTCCGGAACTCAATCCCTCTACCAATAAAGGCCAACACACCATAGGCCTTCTTCACAACTCTATCAACCTGGGTGGCAACTTTCAGGGATCTATGTACATGGACACCGAGATCCCTCTGCTCATCCACACTACCAAGAATTTTACCATTAGCCAAATATTCCGCATTCCTGTTATTCTTTCCAAAGTGAATCACCTCACACTTCTCCACATTAAACTCCATTTGCCACCTCTCAGCCCAGCTCTGCAGCTTATCTATGTCACTCTGTAACCTGCAACATCCTTCCGCACTGTCTACAACTCCACCGACTTTAGTGTCGTCTGCAAATTTACTCACCCATCCTTCTGCGCCCTCCTCTAGGTCATTTATAAAAATGACAAACAGCAACGGCCCCAGAACAGATCCTTGTGGTACGCCACTCGTAACTGAACTCCATTCTGAACATTTCCCATCAACCACCACTCTCTGTCTTCTTTCAACTAGCCAATTTCTGATCCACATCTCTAAATCACCCTCAATCCCCAGCCTCCGTATTTTCTGCAATAGCCGACCGTGGGGAACCTTATCAAACGCTTTACTGAAATCCATATACACCACATCAACTGCTCTACCCTCGTCTACCTGTTCAGTCACCTTCTCAAAGAACTCGATAAGGTTTGTGAGGCATGACCTACCCTTCACAAAACCATGCTGACTATCCCTAATCATATTATTCCTATCTAGATGATTATAAATCGTATCTTTTATAATCCTCTCCAAGACTTTACCCACCACAGACGTTAGGCTCACCGGCCTATAGTTACCGGGGTTATCTCTACTCCCCTTCTTGAACAAAGGGACCACATTTGCTATCCTCCAGTCCTCTGGCACTATTCCTGTAGCCAATGATGACCTAGAAATCAAAGCCAAAGGCTCAGCAATCTCTTCCCTGGCTTCCCAGAGAATCCTAGGATAAATCCCATCCGGCCCCGGGGACTTATCTATTTTCACCTTGTCCAGAATTGCCAACACTTCTTCCCTACGCACCTCAATGCCATCTATTCTAATAGCCTGGGTCTCAGCATTCTCCTCCACAATATTATCTTTTTCTTGAGTGAATACTGACGAAAAGTATTCATTTAGTATCTCGCTTATCTCCTCAGCCTCCACACACAACTTCCCACCACTGTCCTTGACTGGCCCTACTCTTACCCTAGTCATTCTTTTATTCCTGACATACCTATAGAAAGCTTTTGGGTTTTCCTTGATCCTACCTGCCAAAGACTTCTCATGTCCCCTCCTTGCTCGTCTTAGCTCTCTCTTTAGATCCTTCCTCGCTTCCTTGTAACTATCAAGCGCCCCAACTGAAACTTCACGCCTCATCTTCACATAGGCCTCCTTCTTCCTCTTAACAAGAGATTCCACTTCTTTGGTAAACCATGGTTCCCTCGCTCGACCCCTTCCTCCCTGCCTGACTGGTACGTACTTATCAAGAACATGCAATAGCTGTTCCTTGAACAAGCTCCACATATCCAGTGTGCCCAACCCTTGCAGCCTACTTCTCCAACCAACACATCCTAAGTCATGTCTAATGGCATCATAATTGCCCTTCCCCCAGCTATAACTCTTGCTCTGCGGGGTATACTTATCCCTTTCCATCACTAATGTAAAGGTCACCGAATTGTGGTCACTGTCTCCAAAGTGTTCACCTACCTCCAGATCTAACACCTGGCCTGGTTCATTACCCAAAACCAAATCCAAAGTGGCCTCACCTCTTGTTGGCCTGTCAACATATTGTGTCAGAAAACCCTCCTGCACACATTGTACAAAGAACGACCCATCCAATGTACTCGAATTATATCTTTTCCAGTCAATATTAGGAAAGTTAAAGTCTCCCATAACAACTACCCTGTTACTTTCGCTCTTTTCCAGAATCATCTTCGCCATCCTTTCCTCTACATCTCTAGAACTATTAGGTGGCCTATAGAAAACTCCCAACAGGGTGACCTCTCCTTTCCTGTTTCTAACCTCAGCCCATACTACCTCGGAAGAAGAGTCCCCATCTTGCATCCTTTCTACCACCGTAATACTGTCCTTGACTAGCAGCGCCACACCTCCCCCTCTTTTGCCCCCTTCTCTGACCTTACTAAAGCACCTAAACCCCGGAACCTGCAACAACCATTCCTGTCCCTGCTCTATCCATGTCTCTGAAATGGCCACAACATCGAAGTCCCAGGTACCAACCCATGCTGCCAGTTCCCCTACCTTATTTCGTATACTCCTGGCATTGAAATAGACACACTTCAAACCACAGACCTGAACACTGCCGCCCTCCTGCGAAGTCAAAACTGTGCTCCTGACCTCTCTACTCTCAATCTCCCGTACCCCAAAACTACAATCCAGGTTCCCATGCCCCTGCTGAATTAGTTTAAACCCCCCCAAAGAGTACTAACAAATCTCCCCCCCAGGATATTGGTGCCCCTCAGGTTCAGATGTAGACCATCCTGTCTATAGAGGTCCCACCTTCCCCAGAAAGAGCCCCAGTTATCCAGAAATCTGAATCCCTCCCGCCTGCACCATCCCTGTAGCCACGTGTTTAATTGCTCTCTCTCCCTATTCCTCATCTCACTATCACGTGGCACGGGCAACAACCCAGAGATAACAACTCTGTTTGTTCTCGCTCTGAGCTTCCATCCTAGCTCCCTAAAGGCCTGCCTGACATCCTTGTCCCCTTTCCTACCTATGTCGTTAGTGCCAATGTGGACTACGACTTGGGGCTGCTCCCCCTCCCCCTTAAGGACCCGGAAAACACGATCCGAGACATCACTTACCCTTGCACCTGGGAGGCAACATACCAAACGTGAGTCTCTCTCGCTCCCACAAAATCTCCTATCTGTGCCCCTGACTATTGAGTCCCCAATTACTAATGTTCTACTCCTTTCCCCCCTTCCCTTCTGAGCAACAGGGACAGACTCCGTGCCAGAGGCCCGTACCCCATGGCTTACCCCTGGTAAGTCGTCCCCCCACAAGTATCCAAAAAGGTATACTTGTTACTCAGGGGAACGACCGCAGGGGGTCCCTGCACTGACTGCTTCTTCCCAGTCCCTCTTACAGTTACCCATCTATCTCCAGTCTTTGGTGTAACTACTTCCCTGAAGCTCCTATCTATGACCCCCTCTGCCTCCCGAATGATCCGAAGTTCATCCAGCTCAAGCTCCAGGTCCCTAACACGGTTTTTGAGGAGCTGGAGTTGGGTGCACTTCCCACAGATGAAATCAGCAGGGACACTGACGGCGTCCCTCACCTCAAACATTCTGCAGGAGGAGCATTGTACTGCCTTCCCTGACATCCCCTCTAGATTAAAAAAAAAACAAGAAAAAGAAAGGAAGAGCTTACCTGATATTACCTCAAACCCTGATCCCGCTGAAAGGTAAGCAAATTTAAAGGCACTCACTCACCTTCACGACAGGCCCCTGCTCCCGCTTCCCAACCACCGTGGGGTGGGGGGGTTGGTTAGAGGAGGAGGTAGGGTGGGAAACACTCACAAAGTGTTTCGGGTTTAACTGTCACTTGCCAACAGCCCCTCCACAAACCACCTTCAACTTAGGCTGACCGCACTGCACGTATGCAAATTTCCCCAGAACAGCTGATCAGTAGCTCTGCTCTGCTGCCCTCTGCTGGTTGCTTGCCTTTACTCAAACTCCTTGGGTCTTCTTCGCAGGTTCACCTTCAACTTAGGCTGACCGCACTGCACGTATGCAAATTTCCCCAGAACAGCTGATCAGTAGCTCTGCTCTGCTGCCCTCTGCTGGTTGCTTGCCTTTACTCAAACTCCTTGGGTCTTCTTCGCAGGTTCACCTTCAACTTAGGCTGACCGCACTGCACGTATGCAAATTTCCCCAGAACAGCTGATCAGTAGCTCTGCTCTGCTGCCCTCTGCTGGTTGCTTGCCTTTACTCAAACTCCTTGGGTCTTCTTCGCAGGTTCACCTTCAACTTAGGCTGACCGCACTGCACGTATGCAAATTTCCCCAGAACAGCTGATCAGTAGCTCTGCTCTGCTGCCCTCTGCTGGTTGCTTGCCTTTACTCAAACTCCTTGGGTCTTCTTCGCAGGTTCACCTTCAACTTAGGCTGACCGCACTGCACGTATGCAAATTTCCCCAGAACAGCTGATCAGTAGCTCTGCTCTGCTGCCCTCTGCTGGTTGCTTGCCTTTACTCAAACTCCTTGGGTCTTCTTCGCAGGTTCACCTTCAACTTAGGCTGACCGCACTGCACGTATGCAAATTTCCCCAGAACAGCTGATCAGTAGCTCTGCTCTGCTGCCCTCTGCTGGTTGCTTGCCTCTACTCAAACTCCTTGGGTCTTCTTCGCAGGTTCACCTTCAACTTAGGCTGACCGCACTGCACGTATGCAAATTTCCCCAGAACAGCTGATCAGGAGCTCTGCTCTGCTGCCCTCTGCTGGTTGCTTGCCTTTACTCAAACTCCTTGGGTCTTCTTCGCAGGTTCACCTTCAACTTAGGCTGACCGCACTGCACGTATGCAAATTTCCCCAGAACAGCTGATCAGGAGCTCTGCTCTGCTGCCCTCTGCTGGTTGCTTGCCTTTACTCAAACTCCTTGGGTCTTCTTCGCAGGTTCACCTTCAACTTAGGCTGACCGCACTGCACGTATGCAAATTTCCCCAGAACAGCTGATCAGGAGCTCTGCTCTGCTGCCCTCTGCTGGTTGCTTGCCTTTACTCAAACTCCTTGGGTCTTCTTCGCAGGTTCACCTTCAACTTAGGCTGACCGCACTGCACGTATGCAAATTTCCCCAGAACAGCTGATCAGTAGCTCTGCTCTGCTGCCCTCTGCTGGTTGCTTGCCTTTACTCAAACTCCTTGGGTCTTCTTCGCAGGTTCACCTTCAATTTAGGCTGACCGCACTGCACGTATGCAAATTTCCCCAGAACAGCTGATCAGGAGCTCTGCTCTGCTGCCCTCTGCTGGTTGCTTGCCTTTACTCAAACTCCTTGGGTCTTCTTCGCAGGTTCACCTTCAACTTAGGCTGACCGCACTGCACGTATGCAAATTTCCCCAGAACAGCTGATCAGGAGCTCTGCTCTGCTGCCCTCTGCTGGTTGCTTGCCTTTACTCAAACTCCTTGGGTCTTCTTCGCAGGTTCACCTTCAACTTAGGCTGACCGCACTGCATGTATGCAAATTTCCCCAGAACAGCTGATCAGTAGCTCTGCTCTGCTGCCCTCTGCTGGTTGCTTGCCTTTACTCAAACTCCTTGGGTCTTCTTCGCAGGTTCACCTTCAACTTAGGCTGACCGCACTGCACGTATGCAAATTTCCCCAGAACAGCTGATCAGTAGCTCTGCTCTGCTGCCCTCTGCTGGTTGCTTGCCTTTACTCAAACTCCTTGGGTCTTCTTCGCAGGTTCACCTTCAACTTAGGCTGACCGCACTGCACGTATGCAAATTTCCCCAGAACAGCTGATCAGGAGCTCTGCTCTGCTGCCCTCTGCTGGTTGCTTGCCTTTACTCAAACTCCTTGGGTCTTCTTCGCAGGTTCACCTTCAACTTAGGCTGACCGCACTGCACGTATGCAAATTTCCCCAGAACAGCTGATCAGGAGCTCTGCTCTGCTGCCCTCTGCTGGTTGCTTGCCTTTACTCAAACTCCTTGGGTCTTCTTCGCAGGTTCACCTTCAACTTAGGCTGACCGCACTGCATGTATGCAAATTTCCCCAGAACAGCTGATCAGTAGCTCTGCTCTGCTGCCCTCTGCTGGTTGCTTGCCTTTACTCAAACTCCTTGGGTCTTCTTCGCAGGTTCACCTTCAACTTAGGCTGACCGCACTGCACGTATGCAAATTTCCCCAGAACAGCTGATCAGGAGCTCTGCTCTGCTGCCCTCTGCTGGTTGCTTGCCTTTACTCAAACTCCTTGGGTCGTCTTCGCAGGTTCACCTTCAACTTAGGCTGACCGCACTGCACGTATGCAAATTTCCCCAGAACAGCTGATCAGGAGCTCTGCTCTGCTGCCCTCTGCTGGTTGCTTGCCTTTACTCAAACTCCTTGGGTCTTCTTCGCAGGTTCACCTTCAACTTAGGCTGACCGCACTGCACGTATGCAAATTTCCCCAGAACAGCTGATCAGTAGCTCTGCTCTGCTGCCCTCTGCTGGTTGCTTGCCTTTACTCAAACTCCTTGGGTCTTCTTCGCAGGTTCACCTTCAACTTAGGCTGACCGCACTGCACGTATGCAAATTTCCCCAGAACAGCTGATCAGTAGCTCTGCTCTGCTGCCCTCTGCTGGTTGCTTGCCTTTACTCAAACTCCTTGGGTCTTCTTCGCAGGTTCACCTTCAACTTAGGCTGACCGCACTGCACGTATGCAAATTTCCCCAGAACAGCTGATCAGTAGCTCTGCTCTGCTGCCCTCTGCTGGTTGCTTGCCTTTACTCAAACTCCTTGGGTCTTCTTCGCAGGTTCACCTTCAACTTAGGCTGACCGCACTGCACGTATGCAAATTTCCCCAGAACAGCTGATCAGTAGCTCTGCTCTGCTGCCCTCTGCTGGTTGCTTGCCTTTACTCAAACTCCTTGGGTCTTCTTCGCAGGTTCACCTTCAACTTAGGCTGACCGCACTGCACGTATGCAAATTTCCCCAGAACAGCTGATCAGGAGCTCTGCTCTGCTGCCCTCTGCTGGTTGCTTGCCTTTACTCAAACTCCTTGGGTCTTCTTCGCAGGTTCACCTTCAACTTAGGCTGACCGCACTGCACGTATGCAAATTTCCCCAGAACAGCTGATCAGTAGCTCTGCTCTGCTGCCCTCTGCTGGTTGCTTGCCTTTACTCAAACTCCTTGGGTCTTCTTCGCAGGTTCACCTTCAACTTAGGCTGACCGCACTGCATGTATGCAAATTTCCCCAGAACAGCTGATCAGTAGCTCTGCTCTGCTGCCCTCTGCTGGTTTTGACAGGAGGATCCAGTTTTGTTATTGAGCCATTTAGAGGTATGATATTGGACGTAGGCCATTAAACCTATGAAAATTGTTCTTTGTCTCAACTCCACTTGTTCACTGTTCCCACAAAACCCTAACATGACAAACATCACGTAATTATTTTCTGTACCGTTTTCTTGTATGCAAATTGAATTTCCTTTTCCCACATGTAAACTGATTTTAAACTGGTTGTGAAAAATACAAAAAATGCTTCATATTCCCGTCGCGTGAAGTGGATTAACTCGCTGCTGTTCAAGTTGTGTATTTAAATTGCTTTTTCGACTACGTGTGAAGTAGTTGGCACAGCTTTGTTGTTCTTTGTCTAAGTCTAGGAACATGCTGTGCTGTTGCAGTCTTAGCATTGTTACAATGTATTTAGAAGTTCACAACTATTGGTGTTGTATTTGTGAAATTGCTTTACAGTGAACTGTTGAAGTGTAAGAAAGTGCAAATTGCTTGTTGAGATTTGCAACTGAAATGGTAGGTCGATTTCTAGTCAACTTTTTGCTAGAATCATTGCTGTTTACAAATACAAATTTTAAAAATGCTTTTTAGGGAGCAAGTTTGCACATGACAGTTGTAAATCATGGATAATTTTATTCCAATTTTAATTGAATAAAATTTTTTAGACTTGGGCGAGTGCACTAAAGGCCACCCTTTTGGGGGGGGGGGGCACGGTAGCATAGTGGTTAGCACAGTTTCTTCACAGCTCCAGAGTCCCAGGTTCGATTCCCAGCTTGTGTCACTATCTGTGCGGAGTTTGCACTTTCTCTTCGTGTATGCGTGGGTTTCCTCTGGGTGCTCCGGTTTCCTCCCACAGTCCAAAAATGTGTAGGTTAGGTGGATTGGCCATGCTAAATTGCCCTCAGTGTCCAGAAAGGTTGGGTTGGGTGGGGTTACTGGGCTACAGGGATAGGGTGTGGGCTTGGGTAGGGTGCTCTTTCCAAGGGCCGGTGCAGACCGATGGGCCGAATAGCCTCCTTCTGCACTGTAAATTCTATGATTTGGTAATTCACAATGACACAGGGACCAAGGGTTTTTGGATAAGATGCCAATGACAGATTTGAATGGGAAGGAGACAGTGTCTGAGGAGAGGGAGCTATTTATAATTTCAGCCAACATGGGGACAGGAAGGGAAGTTGGGTAATTAAAAAAGAAAATACTGGAGAAAAAAAAATCTGCACATCTGGTGGAGAAAGAAAGAAACATAACATTTCAATCTGTGTTTGTTTTTCACATCACATTAGTTCTGTTTGCAGACTAAAATAAGTGCTATTATGTCAACATGTTAGCACTATTTGTGACTTGAAGAACGATTGCAGTTTTTTTTTTAAAGGGTTAAATATATTTTCTTGCAAAGTATTTGTTTAGCAACTTCCTTGACCCAAAGAGCAGTTTGTGCAAATATGTTTGTTCTGGGTTTCTAACGCAGGGTGGTGTTTTTTCATTTTTGACACTTAAATCCACACACCACATGCCTGCAATTCAGCCTTGATCAATTGCACGCTGTTTTCATCATGTTTGTGGTTTTGATGTAGTTTGGCACTTTTTTCAAATCTACTTGTTTTGGTTAAATTGTGGTATCCTGCTTTTGGTAGTACAAGAGAAAAACACCAGGGTTCAATTAGCTGTGGCAACCTGCAAAGAAGACTTGTGCATTAAGATTTTGGAATGCTAATGTTGCTAACAAAAGTTTAAACTTTGAAATTGTTTTCATCCTTTTGAGTCCTGTTTCTGTTAGTAATCTAATTTCAGGCATGTTTGGTGTTGTACAGTGGCATTTTGTTTTGTCGATGCGTTTCAGAAAATGCATTTGAAGCTTTTCTTTAGTATATAGTCTATAGTATGATGAATACCAAAAGAAATCACTGTTTGAAGTAAGCTTTAAGTGCACATGTAAATGATGGTGGGGCATATGTTTTGTGTAAAGGAAGTGGTTTTAAAATAGGAAATTCAATTCTAATTGTTGTTTACTAGATTGTATAACAGCATATTCAGATTGGCATTCTGTCATTAATTATCTCTATATGGAAATCTTGTATTGTGTTGCACGTAATGACTTTTTAAAATATTGAATTTTAATACTTTATATCCCACCAGAGGAAATAAACATAATTTTACTTTTTTTGGAATTTTTATCTACATCAGTGGTATGTCTGCAGTATGCTCTAACCGAATGCCCTTAGAAATTTGATATTTTATGGTGGGATCTGTCATTTTGTACGAAAAAACGTTTTTGACTAAAACTATGTGCAGTGAAACTTTGGTTGCTTCAGTGAAATTGGAAAAACATAGCTTTTTTTTAACTGATGGCAGTTTTAATGCAGTCTGGTGCATTGGTGACTTAATAGCATGCTGCCTTTTCCCCACTTTTGATCATTGATCTCCCAAGTCTGATCTGATCTCCAACAACAGTGCCCTCCAGCTGGCCCCCTTACATGAGGCCACTTCATCCATCCCAAACCGACTGCTCCACACCGCCCATTTCGTAACCATTTCAACAGTAGCTAACCCCCCCACCCCACCAGTCCCTCCAAAAACACCCTCCTAATCCCGCGGAGCCTTCCCTGCCCGCACAAACCTCAAGCTCATCCCATTAACCTTCCTAAAAAAGGACTTGAGGCATTTACATTCACTAGCACCACTGGTGTCACTCCAGCTTCCCACTCACCATCACAAACCCCCCCCCCCCCCCCCCCCCGCCGAGGCATTTACAATACTTCCCACCTCCAAAGCCACCCACTTATTGATCAGCACCACCGCAGCCCCCAACCCCGAATGGAACACCTGTCCCACCCAACCCTTCCTCAGCCTCATTTGGCACCCCAGCTTCGGGTGTGTCTCCTGAAGAAACACAATGTCTGCTTTCAAACCCTTGAAACGCATGAAAACCTGAGACCTTTTAACGGGCCGTTCAAGCACCAATTGTTCCATGTAATCGGGGGCGGGGTGCTCTTTCCCCGCCCGCTCCTCCCCAGCCCCTCGTGAATCAGCAATAGTCCCTCTTTAACAAGCTCCCCCAGGTCCATGCCTCACTCCCCTTGGGTCTCCCCAAGATGTCTGCGCCATTTCCCCTTGACTAACTGCTCCACATCACCTCCATAGATGGACACACACACACACACACACACACACACACACACACACACTTCACTCCTGTTAACTAGCCAACAAGCTGGCATGGTGGCCCCCACTCAAGGCCACAATTCCCTCCAAAATAGTAAAACGCACTTACCCACTCTGCACCCAGACACAATAAATACGTGAGTAGCACAGTGGTTAGCACAGTTGGTTTACAGTGCCAGGGTCCCAGGTTCAATTCCTGGCTTGGCTCACTATCTGTGTGGAGTTTGCACATTCTCCGCATGTCTGCGTGGGTTTCCTCCCACAAGTCCTGAAAAATGTGCTGTTAGCTGAATTGGAAATTCTGAATTCTCCCTCTTTGTACCCAAACAGGAATGTGACGACTAAGGGCTTTTCACAGTAACTTCATTACAGTGTTAATGTAAGTAAGCCTACTTGTGACAATAAAGATTATTATTATAACAACCGCCTGGCAGCACAGTGGTTAGCACTTGCTTCACAGCGCCAGGGACCCGGGTTCGATTCACCGCTTGGGTCACTGTCTGTGCGGAGTCTGCATGTTCTCTCCGTGTCTGTCTGGGTTTCCTCCAGGTGCTCCAGTTTCCCCCCTCAAGTCCTGAAAGACGTGCTTGTTGGGTGAATTGGACATTCTGAATTCTTCCTCTCTCTACTGAGCAGGCGTCGGTCTGTGGCCACCAGAGATTTTCACCGTAACTTCATTGCAGTGTTAATATGAGCCTACTTGTGACACTAATAAAGATGTAGTATTATTATTATTATTAGATCCAAATCTCCCACATTGGCACCTCCAAGTTCAATGTCCTCAAACGTTGTCCAGTCCATGGTTTCTCATAAATTGACTTGCCTCCTCCTGCGTGTCAAAATAAAACTCCAGATTCCGGTGCGTGACCCACAGACGAGCAGAATACAACACCCCAAACTTCACTCCTGTAGAGGGCAGCCTTGATCTGATTGAAACCGGCCCACCGCTTGACCAACGCCGCACCCAAGTCCTGCTAAATCCTCAGCATGTTTCCTTCCTAGCCTCTGTGTGCTTGTTCCACCTCAAGGGGTGGGGGTGGGGTGGTGGGGGCAAAGACCCCCCCCCCCGCCCACCAACTTCTTGAACATATTTGCCACATACCTTTTGGCCTGTGTTCCCTCAATCCCTCCAAGCAGCCCCAACATCCGGAGATTCTGCTTCCTGGAATGATTCTCCAGGTCCTTCACCTTCTCCCTCAATCTCTTCTGGCTCTCTGCCATGAGCACCATCTCTGCCGCCAACAATGCCAGTCGGTCCTACTGACTCCTCCACCTTTTGGAGTGCCAGACCCTGCACCCCCAGCCTCTGCTCCACTTTCTCAATAGGCACCCCAAGTGGCTCCACCATCTTCACCAGACCCTCTGAGGCTTCCTGCCTCTGTTGCTGCAACACAGCATTCACAAAGTCTGCTAGTTGCTCAGTAGACCATCGGGTGGCAGTACCCTCCTCTGCCGCACCTCGAATAATCTCTCGTCCAGCCTGCTGCCTCTTACTCGTTTCACTCCTCATCTGGTAATCCATAAACCAGTCGCACCTCTTTCTTAGTACTCATGCACCTCACACCAGCAAACACCCCTTACGTTGGGTGAAAAAGGACCAAGCAATTCCACCTTGAGCAGGAGCCACCAAATGTGCGACCACTCACTCCATGACTGCCACTGACAGTCCTGCCAACTAATTTTCTATCCATCGCAATACACTGTCCCCAAACCTGTGCGCTTTAATTTTACACACTGGTCTCTTAGTGGGACTTTATCGAAAGTTTTCTGAAAGTCCAAATAAACCACATCCACTAGCAACTCTTCATCAACTCTACTAGTTACATCCTCGAAGAATTCCAGTGGATTTGTCCAGCATTATTTCCCTTGCATAGATCCATGCTGACTCTGTCCAATCCTGCCACCATTTTTCCAAGTGCTCTGCTATAAAAT
This sequence comes from Scyliorhinus canicula, assembly GCF_902713615.1. Classification (NCBI taxonomy): domain Eukaryota; kingdom Metazoa; phylum Chordata; class Chondrichthyes; order Carcharhiniformes; family Scyliorhinidae; genus Scyliorhinus; species Scyliorhinus canicula. The sequence goes on from NC_052154.1 coordinate 164,939,291, forward strand.
CTTTGATAATGGATTCTAGAACTTTCCCCATTACCAACATCGGTCTTACTGGTCTATAATTCCCTGTTTCCCTTCTACCTTCCTTTTTACGTCGATGATTTGTTGACATTTGCTCCCTACCAATCTGTGGGAACTGTTGCAGAGTCTGGAGAATCTTGGAAGATGGTCACCAATGCATCCACTATTTCTAGAGCCATTCTCTTAAGTACTCTAAGATGTAGATCATCAGGCCCTGCAGATTTGTCTGCAGATATGCTGTGTTATTTCAGCATTGCATTCTTTATTTTGAACAGTAGATGATTTTGTGAAATCTTAAGCCCCAACCCCAAATTGCAAGTTGCTTGAGTGCATGCACTATTTTTTTTATTTGTGAGCTGCTGTTCCACTTTGGGCATTTTGCAATACATTGAAATGTGCTCCTTTTAAAGCATTTGAAGTGACTCCCCTGGTAATTCAGTAGGTGGGTGCACAGTTGAACTGATCCATAAAGACTAACAAACATTTATGTTCACTTGCTGTCCTGGACTGAGTCAGTTGATTTTGACCAGAAACTGCACTCTGTGACGCTTGGCAAGAGTATTGCCTGGAGCAGCAAGATGGTACAGTTGTTAGCACTGCTGCCTCAGCGCCTCAATTCCAATCACTGTCTGTGTGGAGTTTGCACATTCTCCTTTTGACTGAGTGGGTTTCCTCTGGGTGCTCCGGTTTCCTCCCACAGTTCAAAAATATATCCACAGGTTAGGTGGATTGGCCATGATCAATTGCCCCTTGGTGTCCAAAGTTAGGTGGGGTTACGGGGATAAGGCGAGGGGATGGGTTGTAGGTAGGGTGCTCTTTCAGAGGGTCGGTGTGGACTCAATGGGCTGAATGACCTCCTTCTGCACTGTAGGGTTTCTATGAATGTATTTGCAGCCATAGATCACCCTCATGAAGGTTGTTTCATCACTTGCTGCCAAAATGTGTGCGCAGAAAGGATTGTGCTCTGTATCATTTACTGTCTCTGTCCCTTTACAATGATTGGCAATTTTGGCAAAGGGCTCCTGATGTGCAGACATGGTGTTCCATTGATGTCATTGCAACTGGGAGGAGAGTGGTGGAAATATATATATATATATATTTTAAATTTAGAGTACCCAATTAATTTTTTCCAAATAAGAGGCAATTTTAATGTGTCCAATTGACCTACCCTGCACATCTTTGTGTTGTGGGGGCGAAACACGCGCAACGGGGGAGAATGTGCAAACTCCACACGGACAGTTGGCATCAAACCTGGGACCTCGGCACCGTGAGACTGCAGACGGAGCCACTGTGCTGCCCGTGGAAATATAGTTGACGGAATGTGTGCTGGTGTTGTCTAGTTTTATAGTTGCAGATTGTATCAAATAACATTTGTAATTTCAATCCTTCCACAGTTCTTGTTACGTTTTTGTAACTTTTAAATGCTTCGAAAACCAACTACAGTATATAGAGTGCGTTCATATATTGGGGTTAATTAAATCATCCAAATCCAGCCGCGGCGGCTTAAGTACACGATCAAGTTCCTGGAAGGTGTGCAGTTGTATTTGTTGTCCAAGAAAAAAATAACTATGTACATGAAATAAATGGACTCTTTTTAATAGAATTTTCAGCATTGTCCCTGAGCTTGGCACCTTGAAAGAGAAGGCCTGCTTCCTAGTTCAATTCCCCCCGACACTACCTCTCCACACCATGCCCTGCAAAATGTTCCTTTTTGCTCTCACTAGATGCTGTTAAATCTGCTTCCAGCACCCTTTTCGATAATTGCATTCCAACTCCTCATGTCACCACTAGTTTTTCTGCCGATTGTCAAAAATCAGTTTACTGGTTACTGACGTATTTGCTAGTTTGAACAATAATTTCTTCATTAGTACCCCTACTAATTTTGAGCACCTTTGTTAAATCTTTCTTTAGTCCTATATGCTCTTGCTGTCACAGCTTCTCTAGTCTCTCCATGTAAAAAGCCCCCATCCATTCCTAGAATCCTTACAATAAATCTACTCTGCAATCTTTATTATCCTTAAAATCCTTCGGAAAGTGTAATGAACACAGTCTCTTGTTTCGGCCTAACCAGTGGTTTATAAATATTCCATTCTCCTGGATTGTCTACCTCCACTTATAAAGCGCAAGGTCCTGTATCATTGCTGCATATATAGCTTGCTGGCTGCAAGGCGACAGAGTAAGGATAAAGTGTAGCTGTTTAGAATGGCAGAAGTTGGGAATTGGAATCTCCTGAAGGATCAATGTCAGAACCACTGATGTTTACAATCCAAACTGATGATTTTGTCTTCAGACTTAAAAGCACAATTCCTAAAATTGTAAATGATACCAAATTCGATGGGTTGGGGAGAGGGTGTGGTTCTGGGAAGGCAGAGAAAAAACTGAGCAAGACTGCAACAAGAGAACATTAGCAAATTTGCAGAATGGACATATAATTGGCAAATGAATTTCGACTGGAAAAATAAAGAGGTTGTATATGGAAAATAAGAATTATATAGGGCTGTAGAGCAATAGGCTCTGGGAAGACAAATACACATCACTATGTATCAATAAAATTTAATAAGACCATAAAAAAGCAAATCAATCTTTATTTGTATAGGGAAATAATTTATAAGTCAAGATTATGTTAAAACTTGCAGCAAATCTTTTGCTCGATCACACTTGTAGTACTGCGTACAAGCCTGATGTATCAAGGCACTGGAGAGGGTACAAAAATGATTTATAAGGATGACCCTGGAACTGTGAAGTTCTTCTTGTGAGAGGATGAACTCTTATTCTCTGGAAAGTGGGGGGTAGAAGAAGAGGGTAAGCTATGATTTGATTGAGTCGACACAGAATTTCTCACTTTAGAAGACTAATATTAGAGGCCATTGATGCAAGATCCGTCGCCAAGAAATGGAATGATGAGAATGTGGAATTCACTGTCACAGACCAGTTGAAGTGAACCATATAAATATAATTAAGAGGAAATTGGATGATATGAGGGAGAAAGGCATTGAGGTTTATACTAATAATTACAAGAGGAAGGACAGGATGCTTGAGTAGAGAGAGAAATTACATTTTTAAGAGCTTTTTTCACAATCATTAGACTCCTCAAAGAGCTTTACAGCCAATTAAGTACTTTTGAAGTGTAGTCGTTGTTGTAATTAGGAGACATGGCAGCCAAATTGCAAAGAGAAACGCCCACAAACAGTAATGTAACCAAACAAACAGTAATGTGTCTGTTCCTGCACCACAGGTAAAATTATGTTGTTTAATCTTTCATCCATTATACATCTCACTTCTCTACACTAAGTTTGATCTGCCATTTGTCTGCTCATTCCTGATGTGTTTCTGAAGTCTTTGGATCTTGCTGATTACTACATCGGAGTGATTTTTCTACAAACGTTCGAAATATTCCTTTTATACCCAAATCCAATCATTGATGGATGTGCAAAAGAGCTGTGGTCATACTACTGATCCCTGCAGATACCAGTGAACTGCTCCCGTCAGTCTGAAAAATGAGCATCCAACGAGGTAATTCTCTACTTTTGAGCGCTGCCAGCCTTTTTAAGTACCACTGTGATGGAATTTGTGGTCAAAGCTCGTATTCTTTTTGGACATGCCTAATGGAAATGGGAAACTGACCCTCTCCATTGCTGAGGAGACAACCAGCCATTAGAATTGAATACCAGTTGATGAGTCCAGTAGTGCAGCACAGGCAATCTGAAGAAGACCAGAAGTTGAAAATAAGCAAAAGCACAGTTGCTGCAACTGTTACTGTTGATAATATTGATGAATCTATGCCGTTAAGACCTTGTTGAGGTTCTGCAGATGTGTGCCAGTTTTGGTGAAGATGGTAGATATGGAACTCTGCTTGGTTGCACACTGCTGTCAGCTAAGAATTGGATTACATCCTGGAAGGATTTTCTGTTGAAATTGACATGTGCTGAGTAGTTGATGAGTGAATTCATAAGAACTGTCTTTGTTGGATCTGCCGTTTGATGCACAATTCATAGTTGACTACAATTTGCCTGTTAATTCTTGTTTCACTCTGTTGACTGGGTCTGAGAGTATATTGGTGATTAGCTAAGTATTTAGTGTTCATTTTGTTTGACTCTTCTCGTCAAATTTTCTTTAAATTGTGGAATCGGGTGGCTTCATTAATAAACAGGGATTTAGATTTTTGGAAAAAGGTACTAGTCTCTATCGAGATCATAACACTTTTAAAAATTGTTATCTCATTGCCTCTTTTATTGTGATATATAGGCAGCATCCTATTTTTTTTAAGGCTGTGGTCCCTACCACCTCAATTGGCTTGATATGCCTTCCCATACCAAACAATAACTGACTTTAGGAATTAAAGAATACTTAGTGCCTCTGTTTATGGGTTCCAAAGTTTGTTGTGTGACTATTTTACTGTAACTGCTGCAATTAGCATGCCAAGTTCTAAGTATAAAAAAAAACTTGCAATAGAACTGATTAGGTTCTTGATTACTTGGGCTGTTGCTTTTTCACCCCCTCTTACCCACATATGCTCCACCATTAGTGGGAAAAGTGGAATGTTTTGGCCCCATTCGCTGGGATTCCTTTCCTAAATTTCTCTCTACCGTCAAAACCTTTCTCTTAGCTCGTCTTTTAAGCAAACCCCCCACCCAATCGTGGTGTTAGTTCTGTCATTTTTTAAATCTATTTTAGCTCGCCCTACTTTTTTTTTTAACTGGCTCTGAAACGTGCCTTGGAACATTTCCTAATTTATTCACATTTTCAAATTTACAGTGAAACTTTGCGTCTGATATTTACAATTTATACAGTTCCTATGTACATACATTCTTTTTTGAAACGTCATGTCCCCCTCTTCTGCCCTGGGTGTTTTAGTACTGAGCCCCCGTTTTCCCCTTTTTACCCCCTTCTGTGGTTTTTGTTTTAGGGTTGGGGGGGGTAAAGAGAGCGGGGACAGGAAGTCCCCCGTCCCGTCCCCCCACCCCCACCATGCTTCTTGCTATGGTCACCCTAAATTTCCTCCTCATTTCCTCCCCCTTCCTTTTTGTACCACCTTAGTGTTGATGTGTTTTTGTCTGCTCTCCCCCTTTCCCTAGTCGCTGTTGGCCTCGAACAGGTCTTGGAACAGGCCATCAGAGTGCCCCCATGCTTTGAGGAAGCCTTCTTCTGACTCTCGGATGGTGTACTTGATCTTCTCCATATGGAGAAATTTTGCCATGTCTGCCAGCCAGTCTGCAGCTGTGGGTGGTGCTGCTGATCGCCAGCCGAGCAGGATTCTCCGGTGTGCAAAAAGGGAAGCGAAAGCAAGGATGTCGGCCCTCTTCCCCATGTGTAGCTCTGGTTTTTCTGATACCCTGAAAATTGCCACTCTTGGGCATGGTTCCACTCTTTCACCCCCACAACCTTGGACATTGCCTCGAAGAAGGCTGTCCAGAGCCCTACAAGTCTGTGGCATGCCCAGAACATGTGGGTGTGGATGGCCGGGCCTCCCTGGCACCGTTCACATTTATCTTCCATCCCCAGGAAGAACCTGTTCTGGTTAGGTGCACTCTGTGCACCACTTTAAATTGCGTGAGGCTGGGCCTGCGCAGGAGGAGGTGGAGTTGGCCCTGCTCAGTGCTTCGCTCCAGAATCCCCAGCCCACTTTCGTCCCCCCCCCCCCATTTTCGTCTGGCTTCGTCCAGTGGTAGTCTCATCCCGTCCTGTAGCTGACCGTAGATTTTCCTGCAGTTCTCCCCTCCTTCCTTACCATCCATGCTTATCAGGTTCTCTAATAGAGTGGTTCTCGGGGCCTTGATGTATCCTACCGTCTCCTTGCGGAGAAAGTACTTTACCTGAAGGTGCCTAAGTTCATGTCCTGTCGGTAGTTCCAGGTCTTCCGTCAGCTAGCCCAGTGTTGCTAGTCTGTTCCCCATTTAAAAGTCCCTAACTGTTAACGTCCCCCCTGGCCTAATCCAGGTGATGGGCCCGGCGGGTCACTCCCTTGCAGAAAGACTCCTCCATCCTCACCCATTCCATGGTGGGTTCATGTATCCATCCTTTCAATCTCTCTGCTGTTGCTGTCCAGTGGTAGTATTGTAGGTTCGGTAGTGCAAAACTGCCCATGGCTTTTCTCCTTTGCAATGTTGATTTGGGGATTCTTGGATTCTTTAAACCCCCCCCCCCCCCCAACCCCACACACACGCCATGATAATTCTATCTATGCTGTGGAAGAAGACTTTGGGGATGCAGATAGGTATTGAGCTGAACAGGAAGAGGAACCTCGGCAGTGCATTCATTTTGATTGTCTGCGTCCTCCCTGCCAGGGGGAACGGGTGCCATCTCTGTATGTGTTTTTTGAAATGAAATGAAAATGAAATGAAAATCGCTTATTGTCACAAGTAGGCTTCAAATTAAGTTACTGTGAAAAGTCCCTAGTCGCCACATTCCGGTGCCTGTTCGGGGAGGCTGTTACAGGAATCGAACCGTGCTGCTGGCCTGCCTTGGTCTGCTTTCAAAGCCAGCGATTTAGCCCTGTGCCTCGCCGGGTTGGTCAGGTTCCACTTGTGGATCCATGTCTAGTCCGGGCTATCCCCAGGTAGCAGAATTTATTCTCTGCTAGTTTGAATGGGAGTCCCTCCAGCTTTAACCCTAACCCTCCCCCGTCTGGATTCACCGGGAATGCCTTGCTCTTGCCCAGGTTGAGTTTTGAACCCAAGAAGGTTCTGAACTCTTTCAGGAGCTGCATGATTGCTCTCAAACCTTCCTGTGCTTGTGAGACATAGAGGAGCATGTCGTCTGCATCGAGTGAGAGTCTGCTTTCTGCCTCCCCTTTGGATGCCTTTCCAGCTTTTTGCGTCTCGCAGTGCAATTGTCCGTGGTTCAGTTGCTAGGGCAAACAGGAGTGGGGAGGGGAGGAGGCAGTGCGTATCCCTGCCATGTGCCTCTGTGCAGCTGGAAGTATTCCGGGCTGGTGGTGTTGGTTCAAACGCTCACCTTGGAGGCGTTGTACAGGATTTGCACCCAGGAGGTGAACCCTGCTCCAAGTCCAAACCGCTTCCATACTTCAAAGAGATACTTCCACTCAACTTTGTCGAAGGTCTTTTCTGTGTCTTCGGAGATGATCACCTCTGTTGTTCTCTCCCTGGCGGTGGGATTCATTATTACATTCATCAACCGTCTAATGTTCGCAGTTGGCTGCCTTGACAAAGCCCGTCTGGCCCTCCTGCGACCACCTCTGGCACGCAGTTCTCTAGTCTCTTGGCCAGGACCGTTGCAAGTATCTTTGCGTCTCTAAGCAACGAAATGGGTCTGTATGATCCCCATTCCGTCGGGTCTTTGTCTTTTTTGGGTATCATCAATATTGTGGCATGTGTTAGTGTAGTAGGCAGGGTGCCCCTTGCTAGCCAGTCTGAGAACATGCCCCTTGGGTGAGGGGCCAGGGCCGGCGCAAATTTCTTATAGAAATTCGCCGAAAACCTGTCGAGTGCCGCTGCTTTCCCCGCCTGCATAGAGCTGATGCCCTCCATGATTTCTCCCAGATCTATTGGTGTTTCCAGTGTGTCCTGCCCCTCAACTGGCATGTCCAGTCCATCAAGGAACTGTTTCATCCTCGTGTATCCATTGCGGGGCGAGGAAGTGTACGGCCCTCGATAAAAGGTCTCAAATGTCCGGTTGACCTCTTTTGGCTCGGTTACCAATCTGCCTCCGCTGTTTATCTATTTCCCTTGTGGCTGCCTGCCAGTAGGCGGCCAGCCTTTTTTCTCCATGCTCGTAAACCGTTCCCCGTGTCAGGCGGAGTTGGTGTACTGCTTTCCTAGTGGATAGCAGGTTAAAGTCTATTTGCAGCTTTTTCATCTCCTCCAGGTCGGGGACTCTTGAGTACTTCCTGTCGATCTCCAGGATAGAGTCAAGCAATTGTTGCCTGGCCACCCTCTCTTCCAAGTCTCTGCAAGCCTTACAGGCTATAATTTCTCCCCGATCACAGCCTTCAGTGCCTCCCGGAACTTGGAGGGTGAGACCTCCCCATTCCAGTTGTTACTCACGTAGTCTCTGTGATGTTTCCTGGCAGAAGGCCTGTCGGCCAAGAGGTCTCTGTCCAACCTCCATGTGGGGCGCTGGACACGGCCCATCTCCAACCTCACATCCATGTAGTGTGGAGCATGGTCGGAGATGACTATCGCGGAGGATTCCGCTCTTACTATTTCTGGAAGTCGGTGTGTCAAATGTTGAGGATTTCTGCCATGGTCGTCTTTATAAAGTGTGTGTTGTCCCAGTTGGGCACATATGCATTTAACAGTACTACTGGTGCCCCGTTTAGGACACCACTGAACATGACGTACTGTCCCCCTTGTCTCCGTGAAGCTCGTCTTCTTGATTATCAGTATGGCTACACTCCTAGCCCTTGTCCACAGCACGAGTGGTACGTCTGTCCCACCCAACCCTTTCTTCCCAGCAGTCGGTCCTTCTCCCTCAGGTATGTCTCCTGCAGGACGACGATTATGTCGGCCTTCAGGCTTCTTAAGTGAGTGAAGACTCTGGATCTTTTCACTGGGCCGTTAAGTCACCTTACATTCCAGGTGACTATCCTGATGGGGGGGTTTCTGTTCCCCCCCCCCCCACCCGTTCCTGCGGGATCAACCATACTTACCTGGCAGATGCGCCCCTGAGCTTCGAGGTCTCCCTTTGTTTCGGGACCCTCTAAATTGGCAGCTTGCGGCGCCATCTTGTTTCTTCGGCCTGTTCCCTGCCTGCCAAAGCCAATCCGAGTGCCAACTCTTTTTTTTTTTTCCTCCCCTGTCTTATTTCCTATGTGTTCTTTGCAAACCCCCCCCCCCCTGCCAAAGGTGCTCCATCTATGCCGAGAGGTGCGCTGCAGCCCGGCCCCCCTTACTGCCTGTCTTTCCATGCTGGCCCTCTCCTAGTACAGTGGCTCCCCTCTCAGAGCTGGTCCAGCCCTTTTGCCTATGCCCATCGACTGCCTGTTTTCCCATCAACTGCTTTTCCCTGTCCTTGCTCTCTCCTGTGACCGGTCTTTCTGGTCAGAACGATGCAGTTCAGTCCTGGGCAGACATATAACTATATCTGAGTCTCTGATTCTGTCTCTTTCAGCGATCCTCCTCTGACACACCTTCATCACTGCCTCGCCTGTTTTTGTCCAGGCAGTTGGCCTGTACAAAGTTGTTTGTTTCAGCCGGGGTGTTGAAATAGTACTCTGGTGCGTGAACCAGAGTCTGGCCGGGAGTAACATGCCGAATCGCACGCCAATTTTGTTTGATTAATTTTGGCCCTTTTTCTTGCCAGGTTTGCCCCAATGTCCTGATAGATCCATCTTCTAAGTCCTTCCCATGTGCTCGCCTTCGTTTGTCTAGCCCACCGCAGGATCCTTTTGCGGTCTTGATTTCGGGGAAGCTTCACTATGATTGCTCTTGGCTGCTCCCTCGCCTTGGACTTTGGTCTGAACGACTTGTGTGCCCTATTGCGTTCCGGGGTTTGGGGAAGCTGTCCCTTCTGACTAGATTGCCCAGCATTAGGGCAATATAGTCTGTCGGATCCCTGCCCTCGATGCCTTCCGGCAGGCCCACGATCCGTACGTTCTACCATGGGACCTGTTTTGTTGGTCCTTGACCTACCCCTTCAAGCTATCCTGGGCCGCCACCAACCTTTTCACCTCTGCCTCCATAGCGGCAATCCTGTCACTCTGGGCTGTCGAGGTTCTCTCGATGTCTTGAACCTTCCTCTCTTGCACCTCCACTTTCTTTCCCAGTCCGTCGATCGTTCAATGTAGGGAGACCATCGCCTCCGTCTCCATCGCCTTCACCGCCACCTGGATCTTGATTCTAATCATCTTCATGGCGGCCATCTCCTTCTTTAGGAAGTTCTTCCATCCGCCTCCTGAGTGGCATGGGGGAGCCTGGTGTTCGTGTCGACAGTCTCCCCCTCACTTCGGTGGGCGGGGCCTCCTCACCGCGTCGATCCACTGGTTTGTCTGCCCATTGCACGTGGTCCTTTCCGCCACTTCTGCCCTCTCATCGACCTCTTGAGCTCCCATTCGCTGGCATCTTTCCCTCCATTGTTCCTTTTCCTCCAATGGGGTTCTTTTGTTGGTTTTTCGGGCCATATTCGTCCAGGAGTGTCTTTTTTGGCTCTGGTTGGGAGGAGAGCCATCTGATGTCTGTCCGCTCAGCACATCACTGTCACCGTGGAACATTTTCTACATTGCAGATAGGCAGTTTGAAATTGTTTTTTTATCATCCAAGAACAGCTTGGTGGTTGGTGGTCTAGTACCTGTTGCAAAATATAAAGATATTTATTTGATTCTCTCCGATTTATTTGTGGAAGCTTTAGTCTGGGTTCGTTTTGGTCATCTTTAAAGCTTTGTTTAGAGCAATAATGTTTGAATGACTGCAGATAGCGATTTGTGTTTAAAATCAAAATGTTGTATTTGATTTGTTTCAAGCCATTATTTCTTGTAGTCATATTGATCATCTTGGAAAAAGGTATGGATTGCTGAGATTGAAGTGTATTCTGCAGTTTTGGTTGAGACAACAGGAATTTAACATGCATACTTGAGAGAGCAAGTAATATCCCTGCCTGCAGCGTGGTGGTACATTTATTCGACTCTGCAAGTTCTATCAGACTTTGGAATTTAAAAGATGCATTATGCAAGTCTCTTCAAAGGATATTTGAGTCCTTCAGAATTTTTCTATTTCCTGCCCACCTCCCACCTCCATTTCTGCTCCTTGAGAAGGTTGTTTCCTCCCAAATCCATGCGTATTTTTCCAATAATTCTTTTCCTGAAACCCTTGAGCCCAGGTTATGCCTGTTACATTGCATTAATAAGGCATAATTGCAGTGTCAAAATGTTATCAAATTGAGAAATCAAGGAGCAATGATGCACCACGATCTACAATTGTCAATTACGCTTCCATGTGCTGAACTCCAATGTATTGCTTTTAGTTTCCTCCGCCCGTGACAATTTACTCCACCATTGACAGTTGAATGTAGAGAGAGTACTTCTCTCCATTCCACCAAGTTACCTCAGGACTCGGGGAAGTATCTATTCTTGGGGCCCCTCCTCTTCCTCATCTACATACAGTCAGACCATCCCCAAATGTGAGTTCAGTTATCATTTGTGTGCAGATGATACCCAGCTTTACAGTACTACCATTTCTGTCTCTTCAACAAATTTTGTCTTCAAACTGCATGTCCGACAATGAAGTCTTGGATGAGTCTCTTTCCTCAGCTATGCCCTGTTACAAATTCTCTTCACGTGCTGCAGCTGATTTCTACACAACAAAAACTAGGAAGCAGTATGCCCTGTTACAAATTCTCTTCACATTCTGCAGCTGATTTCTACACAACAAAAACTAGGAAACAGTAATTAGATAAATGAATAGTTAATGACTTTTTGCTGCCATTGATTAAGGGAGGCATAGTGCCCAGGAAACCACGATGTGATCTTGAATATCCACCAAAACTACACATGGGGCAACAGTTGAATGCCTTCTCCAAGAATAGCACCTTTTGAACTTCCAGGACTTATTGGCACTGCAATTCTAATCTGATTATTTAGACAGTTAATTCATTCCATGTCAGTACTCTGCACACGCATGCTGACCATATGACATAGGAGCAGAAGTTGGCCCATCGAATCTGGTCCATCATTCAATGAGATCATGACCATTATATAGTCCTCAACTCTATTTTCCCGCGTTATCCCCATAATCCTTGATTCCCTGACTGATTTAAAAGTCCGTCTAACTCAGCTTTGAATATACTTAATGCTTCAGCCTCTACAGCCCCCTGTGATAAAGAATTCCACAGATTTATTACACTCTGAGAAGAAATTCCCCCTCATCCTTGTCTTAAACGGGCAACCCCTTACTCTGAGATTATGCCCTCTGGTCCTTGACTCTACCACGAGAGGAAACATCCTCTCAACATCTACCCTGTCAAACACCCTGAGAATATTGTATGTCTCGATAAGGTCACCTCTCATTCTTCTAAACTCCAATGTGTACAGATCCAATCTACGCGACCTCTCCTCATCCTTCCATAACCGGGATCAACCTAGTGAACCTTCTCTGGACAGCCTCCAGTGCTGGTATATCTTTCCTCAGATAAAGGGACTAAAACTTGAGCCCACTACTCCACCTTATCCCCATAACCCAATAACTCCACCTAACCTTTTTGGGCACTTGGGCAATTTATCATGGCCAATCCAACTAACCTGCACATCGTTGGACTGTGGGAGGAAACCAGAGCACCCGGAGGAAACACACGCAGACACGGGGAGAATGTGCAGACTCTGCATAGACAGTGACCCAAGCCGGGAATCTAATCTGGGACCCTGGAGCTGTGAAGCAACTGTGCTAACCACTGCTACCGGGCTGCCCTTCTCTTAGATAATTTACTTAGATTATATTCCATCTGCCAAGTTTTTGCCCACTCAGTTTGTCTATATCCCTCTGTACACTCTTTGTGTCATCCTCTGCACTTGCCTTCCCACCTATTTTTGTGTCATCCGCAAACTTGGCGATAGTACGTTCACTTCCTTCGTCCAAGGCAGAAATATTATGGCTAGTTGTATAAATTTTTAAAAATAAATTTAGAGTACCCAATTCATTTTTTCCAATTAAGGGGCACATCTTTAGGTTGTGGGGGCGAAACCCACGTAGACACGGGGAGAATGTGCAAACTCCACACCGACAGTGACCCAGAGCCAGGATCGAACCTGGGACCTCGGCGCCATGAGGCAGCAGGGCTAACCCACTGTGCCACCGTGCTGCCCAACTAGTTGTATAAATATATGAATTGTTGAGTCCCTCGATGCATGGGGAAGAACTGACAACGCATTACACGACAAAATAGTGGATCACTTGGAACCAATCTGTAATGTAAAATGGGTTTTTGAAATCCTTATGATATTATGGACTATTATGAAAGCTTCATCTCCTAAACTGGAGTACATTTTTGTTCTATACATTATTTGGAATTTTTTCTGCTACAGGTAGGAGTATACTGGTTCTTGTACTGGCGACAAAGACAACAGTTGTTGGTCTTGAACAGTTGATTGTATGTATGCTCAGCGGATGCTGTGCTTAGCACTCCAGTGCAGATGAAATCAGAAAATGATTCCAATAAAATGACCTAATCAAATTGTTTCTCATTTCCTGAAGTATTGTTTAAGAAATAAAATAAATGATGCAAGCTGGTTTCCAAACAGTTCTTAGTCATGACAAATGATATTTCTAACTTCGTGGTAAGATAAAAAATACATTTAAGTTGTACTCCCATTAATTTAGAACTCTGGCATCAGCCACTTGCTAGGTTACTTACCTGCAATCCCAGTCCTGATAGGAGAACGGAGAAAAATAAAACAAATGGTGGGGGGATGGGGGGGGGCCTTGTTTCCATATGTTAACAAAACAAACTTAAAGACCTTGAAACACTTGCAGTAACGAGGATGTTTCTAAACCTAAAGATTGGATAATATATCAAAGGTGCAGATCATTAAAAAAAATAATTCCCAAATGGATTTTAGGGACAAATTGTTATATTAATTGCAGGATTCTGTGTTCAAGGCATTTGTGAAAATGGTATAGAGAAAAAAGCTTCAAACTGGAAATGTCAGCAAAAATGCATAGAGCCAAAGCAATTGTGAAGATCCATAACTGTGAATTTGAGATTCTTGGGTGACATTATTCAAAACTAGCGAAATGAAACCTGATGCCAAACATATCACTGAATTTGAATAGATGTTATTTGAAAAAATCCAGTTTAATGCCCTTTCGTGAGAAAATTAAAGAATGATTTCAACAGAGTCTACCGTGCTCCAGTTTACAGTTTGTGCAACTAGTCTGCCGAAATTGAAGTATTGAAAGTAACACATTTTGAAAATATATATTTAATCCATGTGGGATGGGGGTATCGGCTGAATGAAATTTCAGCAATTTTTAATGGAAAAAAATCCGGTTTTTAATTTTTCAGGAACTTGAAATCCAAATTTGTATCCCAGATTTTAGTGTTGTGCTTTAGCTCTGAATGGCATAGATTATTCCTGAACACCCAGCAGTAAATAGTCTTTCACAAGTAATTAATTTATATGTGAACCAGGTCAATGGACGAATCTGTTCTGCTGTGGTTCATTTGTGTTTTATTTTTCCCCGTTCTACTATCAGACTGTGCGTGAGAAGGACATCTGAAAAAAAAAAATTCAAAGACCTACACTTCTGCCTCAAAAGAGTCACTGGCTCAGTCAGTGCTGTTTACCTACCCTTGGTTGTGATTATGTTTTTAAGTCCTGGGGTTTCACTTCAATGCATGACCTTCTGATTCAAAGTCAAATGTATTAATAGCTGAGCTAAAATGATCTTATTGCCATTCATGAGATTTGTACCTCATGATGTGCCAACTAACTCTGTGCCCATATAACTTGACATATGACCTACCTTTTTCACAATTAAATGAATATCAGCTGATCAGTATTGGATTTGTTAATTTAAAAACAAGTCATGTTCTGTTTTGTATTCATAAGTGATCAACTACTGAAGTTACTGGATACCATATTTGCAAAGTGTCATACCTTCATTATACATGTTAATAGTCTTTGGCTATGAAATTGTACAAACCTGTTTTAAACTTGATGCATTCAAACATGTTCATACTGGTATGCCTACAGTACTTCATTTGAGATATTCAAAACCTTCTAGATGAAAATTGTTTTAGTCACCATAAACACTTCAATTGTTCTGCTTGTACGCCTTTTTTGTGTGCAGTTACATCTATACTAAGGACTCGAGGCATATTTAGGGTATTTGTTAGAAGCAATATTTAATTGATTTCCCAATAACATGCCTGAATTCTGACCATAGAATAGTTGCCTCCTTTTTACCAATTTCACCTGTCCAATTTTGTTTTAACTGGACTCAACTACAGAAACTGGTTTGAATTTGTGCATATGTCTTTATTTGGACTGATCAAGCTGTTTTTACTTTTTAATTACATGTTGCGAGTTTGAGATATTCAGCAAACTGATGTCACAGCTGACATGGTATATTTTGTTGCCTCTTGAGGAGACATGAAATGAAATTAAAATCGCTTATTGTCACAAGTAGGCTTCTAATGAAGTTACTGTGAAAAGCACCTAGTCGCCACATTCCGGCGCCTGTTCGGGAAGGCTGTTACGGGAATCGAACCGTGCTGCTGGTCTGCTTTCAAAGCCAGAGATTTAGCCCTGTGCTAAACAGCCCCGAGACTTGGCTTTGCAAGTTCCCATTCTTCAAAAAATTGTTGTTTGTTTGAGGGTAGCAAAATGTTTCCAAAGAGAAGCATAATAATGCTAATTGAAATTTAACTTGGAGAGACAAACTTTAACATGGCCTGGATTGTCAGAATTTAAGCCCATTTCACTGGTGAAATAAATAAATCCAAATTGAAATGTGCCTGGTTTAGAAAAAGGCCTGCTTGTATGTACTCGAGGAGGAGGAGGAAAAGAGAGAAATAGTCACAAATGTCTCATCACAGTTGACTTCCAATTAGTTTGCCTTCTGCTTGATCTACTTAAGTGTGTGTTAGATTTTGTCAGATTGTATCTCCAACTTTGACCCTCGAGAGAGGCTTCTTGCCCTGCTGAGATGGGAAAGGGAATAATAAATCGTCAATAATATTCAGGTACTTCACCAATACCTGCTCTTCAGCATGGGTGCATAAATTGGACAGTTTGCGAATAACTCTGTGCTCGGGTCTCCTGATGATGAAACTGCTCAAAGGCAGCCTCTGGCTGAACAGTGATGACGTGCAACTTTTGCTGAGAAGCCAAGCTACATTTGTACCAATAAATACCAGATAATGACGATCTCCACCAACAACAAGGCTCAAGTACTGGGGCACGGTAGCCCGGTGGTTCTGTTACTGAGCTAATAATCCAGAGACCTGTGCCAGTACTTGAGGAGGAGTTCAAATTCTACCATGCAGTTGGGAAATTTAAAATCTGTTAATAAAACAAAACTGGAATTAAAAAGACAGTATCTGTCCTGGTTCCCATGATTGTAAAAACTGAGTCATTCACCTATGCATTTTGGGAAGAAACTCTGGTCTGTATGTGACTTGAGATACAAAGCAATGTGGCTGATTCTTAATTACGCTCTGAAATTTTCGAACAAACAAATTATTTATACCAAATGCCCACAAAACAGTAAAAAAAAACCTGAACACCAAATATGATTTAAGGCGCACTTGTCAATCCTGCAATGTCCTCCTCACGAAGATCGGTGCACTTAACCAAAATTGGGAGAGCTATCCCACAGACCAGTCAAACAATGGCCTGTCAGCAGGACTCACAATCGTAGCTTACAGCCAAGGTCCCAAATTGCTCTGTCACCAGCCGTGATCCACTGGCAGGGCAGACCTATCAGGTGGTAGGACAGTGGTGCACAGTCAGGAGGGATAGAGTTAAAGAGTTCTCAACATTGTCTCCAAACCCCATGAAGTCTCATAGAATCAGCCAAACATGCACAAGGACACAACTTGATAATTATCTACTGGCCTCTTGATGAATCAGTGATTCTCTATAATGAAGAACTGAGAGTACCAAAGACACTGTACTCTGGGAGAGAAGCTTTAGTATCCATTGCTGGGTGGCTTTGTAACACCACCACTGGCTCATTCCTGAAGGACAAATTTATCAGATTGGGCCTGTGATGAGTGAATCAACAGAAGGAAATAAACTAATTGAAGTTGCCTTTACCTGTCTACCTGCTGCAGCTGCATCTGTCTATGACTATATTGGTAGGTGTTAGCACAGCATAGTCCTTGTTGAGACAAGTTTCATCTTCGCACCAGCATCTCAAAACTGGGCATCCATGAGGTACTGTGGGCCAGCAGTGTAAATTATTCTCTACCATAATCTGTAATCTCATAGCCCAGCATATTCCTGACGACAATAAAGGAAGGCATCCAGGAGACCATGGTAAAGCAGGACTAAGTGCACCAAAAACAGGTGCCAACGTGGTGAAGCAACTGCACATGCATGCTGAATAGTGGAAGCAGCCTGCTATAGGCAGAGCTAAGCAAATAAATTAGATCAAAACCCTGTAGTTTTGCCACATCCATGGTAGCACAGTAGTTTGCACTGTTGCTTCACAGCACCAGGGTCCCAGATTCGATTCCCGGCTTGGGTCACTGTCTGTGCAGAGTCTGCACGTTCTCCCCATGTCTGCGTGGGTTTCCTCCGGGTGCTCCGGTTTCTTCCCACAAGTCCCGAAAGATGTGCTGGTTAGGTGACTTGGACATTCTGAATTCTCCCTCAGTGTACCCGAACAGGTGCTGGAATGTGTTGACGAGGGGATTTCCACAGTAACTTCATTGCAGTGTAAGCCTACCTGTGACACTAATAAAGATTATTATTAATGCTATGTGATCATGTAGTTTTGTTTTGTTTCGGATTGGCTGTTATTTCTGGTCATGTGCATATTTTTTCACTATCAGTTGCTCCTGTAACATTATTTATTCTGATGTGACTTTGGCTTGGCTGCTACCACCTAGATCACAATCATTTGCCAGCAACAATAGCTCAACCATTTATCAAGGGTGTGCAGATAAAAGTTTATATTTTATGTTGTGTTTGTATGACAACATCGATATTTTGTGTTGAACAAAGACATTTAGAGGAATTATCGTTTGAAGATGCACAATTAATGGTTGCATTGTGTGACATTTTGTATATTTTTTAAAAATCAGCTCTTCAGATAGGAATGACTATTCAGGCTACAGATCAACCTGCTCAAGGCTATTTGTAGAATCTTTCACCAGTCACAAGAAATCATGTGATATACTGTTCTTATTTGACCGGTTTTGTTTTGATTTTAAACTTATGTACAACCAAAGCTTTTTAATTCATTAGTTTGCGGTATATTGGAAGTGTCTGTATGACTGTATGGGCTCTCCAAATGAAGTGCGCTAGATACAATAGCTGTTATCATCTTTATCTGTAAATTAATGTGGTTTGAGTAAGTGCAGATTAAAATGGCTGTTTTCACTAGGTGAGCAGAGCTATTTTCTGCTGTTAATGCTATGTTAATCGACCATACGCTGGTTTTATGGGAGCAAACTAAGCGAGTTAACCTCAAATGTTAAGAGTTTTAGATAGTCGCTGTTGTACAGAGGCCAGTTTCAAAGAAAACTGTTTATTCTTAATTGCGTGCTTAAAAATGAAAGTACTTATTCTAATCCTAGTTTGATTATAAGTGTATGATTGGAGATATCTCATTTAAAAGACAAATGCAAAATTCTTCCCCTCCACCTGTTTTCACAGTTTCAAACTCCATTGGACATTTAAAAAAAAAAAAAAAAAATTCTTCCCTCGCAAAATGTAACCGGCGTCGACGTTTTTAGTGTGCTTTCCAATTTAGGGTATCTCACATTGGATACAACAAATGAAATGAAATGAAAATGGCTTATTGTCATGAGTAGGCTTCAATGAAGTTACTGTGAAAAGCCCCTAGTCGCCACATTCCGGCGCCTGTCCGGGGAGGCTGGTACGGGAATCGAACCGTGCTGCAGGCCTGCTTGGTCTGCTTTAAAAGCCAGCGATTTAGCCAAGTGAGCTAAACCAACCCCACTAGTATGTGGCTATGTACTCTGAAAACAACCAGCATCCTGGCTGTGTTGCTGGCTGTGTTGCTGAAGACTTGTACATTACTAACCGTGCATCTTAACAAAGCTATTGCAGCTGCAACACTGGCATCCACCTGACAAATGTGGAAAATTGCGAAGCTATATAAATGCCTGCACAAAGCAAGGCTAATCTAGTTTACCTAATTACTGCCCCATCAGCCTACTTTTAATCATCAGCAAAGTAGTGGAAAGTGCCATTAGTCGTGCTATCAAGCAGCACTGACTCACCAGTAACATGTTCATTGAAGCTCTAACTCACCATGTGCCAGATGAGGAGCGGTTGAGGACTCTGGGTCTGTACTTGATGAAGTTTGAAAGGATGAAGGGGGATCTCATTGAAACTCAGAGAATACTGAGAGGCCAAGATAAAGTGGACGTCTAGAAGATGTTTCCATCAGTTGGAGAAATTAGAACCCGAGGTCATAGCCTCAGACTGAAGGGACGGTCCTTTAAAACCGAATCTGTGGAACCCGATGTGGCATACAAGTCACTGAGAGCCTTTATGACAGAGAAGATAGGTTCTTGATTAATAAGGGGATTATGGGGAGAAGGCAGGAGAATGGGGATGAGAAACATTTCATCCATGATTGAATGGCGGAGCAGATTCAATGGGCCGAGTGGCCTAATTCTACTCCTATGTCTTATGGGCTCCACGCAGCCTGTCTACCATCTACAAGGCACAAGTCAGTAGTGTAATGGGATGCTACCCACTTTTCTGGATAAGTGCAGCTTCAACAACACTCAATAAACAATTTTCTCCAGATCACAATAAAGCTGTGGTCCAATATGGACAAAAAAAGTTTGATTCCAGAGATGAGGTGCACAACTGCCTTATAATATTCGCATTTGCCCAAATATGGCATCAAGGAGCGCTAGAAATGGGAATCGGGAGAAAATGTCTACACTAGCCAGAGTACCTAGAAGAAAGGGAAATGGTTATAGGTGGCCAATCATCTACATTGTTGAAGGATATCATCAGGACAGCGTCCTAGACTTAATCATTTTCTGCTGTTTGATCAATGACTTTCGTCCATCATATAGTAGAAGTGGGAATAATCACAGATTGCACCATTCGCAACTCCCTAGATAATGAAACAGTCTGTCCCACATGCGAGAAGACCTGGATGATATTCATGCTTGGCGTGACATTTGCACCATATAAATGCCAGTTAATGACTGTCCAACACAAGCAAACAAATATCTGTCGATATTCAATGATATTACCATTGTTGAATTTCATCCCCTCCCCTCCCCCAGCTGAACTGGACCAGCCATATAAACACTGGCCACAAGAGTAGACCAGAGGCTAGAAATTCTGCAGAGAGTGAACTTAAGTCGCCATAGTCCAAGATGACCATCGGCTGTTTTTCCCCTTTTTGAGGCGGAGAGCTGACTGGTGATGGTTTAACCTGAGGATCACCACACCTCTGGCAAGGTTAAGAAAGCGGGCCGACATGAATAACCTCAGCCAGTACGAGGATTGAACCTGTGATGTTAGCCTCGCTCTGCACCTCGAACCAGCTATCCAGCCAACTGAGTTAACCAAGTAAAGTCACCATAGTTCCAGATAACCATAAACTGCTTTCCGCTTTGACAGGGATTGCTGACTGGTGGTGATTTAATCTGAGGGGGTAATAATCATAATAATCTTTTATTGTCACAAAGGTTGAGAAGCTAGGTTTTCATTTTTATTGTAAATGTTTTTTTTTGAACAAAGTATATTTACCGTTATGTACACAGGATAAGAAACATATCTATATACACATATATAGAAGGGAAGGGCACACCCAAAC
Organism: Scyliorhinus canicula; assembly: GCF_902713615.1. Taxonomy (NCBI): domain Eukaryota; kingdom Metazoa; phylum Chordata; class Chondrichthyes; order Carcharhiniformes; family Scyliorhinidae; genus Scyliorhinus; species Scyliorhinus canicula. The sequence goes on from NC_052154.1 coordinate 164,959,738, forward strand.
ATACCATAGAAAAGAAAATAGTAAATAGTAAAAAAAAATACAATAAAAAATAAAATAGAATAACTGGTAGGGTATTGTGCACCAGCTCAACAGCAGCAACTCTGTACACCTGGCAAAATTATTTGCAACACAAGTAGGCGACTGTTTTGGGGGGGGGGGGGGGGGGGGGGGGGGGGTGGGTGGAGACTTGTTCTCTACTCCTGACGATGCCATGTTCGTTATTGTATCCCGTGCCTTCCTTCCGGCTCTCATTTCCCTGCCTCCCTCCCACCTCCCTGGTTCTCCTCTCTTGTTCCCTATCTCTCCCGTTCATGCTTCGGCTACTTTCCCCTGATTCTTGGCTACCTGGCTATTCTTCCTCTTGTTTGTTAGCCACAAACAGGTCCCGGAACAATCGCGCGAATGGATCCCACGTTCTGTGGAAGCCGTCGTCTGACCCTCTGGTGGTGAATTTGATTTTCTCCATTTGGAGAGATTCCGAGAGATCGGACAGCCAGTCTGCAGCTTTGGGTGGTGCTGCTGACCGCCAGCCAAACAGGATTCTACGGCGGGCGATCAAGGAGGCAAAGGCAAGGGCGTCCGCCCTCCTCCCCAGGAATAGATCTGGCTGGTCTGAAACCCCGAAGACCGCCACTTTCGGGCATGGCTCCACCCTCATCCCCACCACTTTGGACAGTGCCTCGAAGAAGGCTGTCCAGTACCCTGCAAGTCTGGGGCAAGACCAGAACATGTGGGCGTGGTTGGCCGGGCTTTCTTGGCACCCTTCACATCTATCCTCCACCTCCGGGAAGAACATACTCATACGGGTTCTTGTTAAGTGGGCTCTATGTGCCACTTTTAGCTGCGTCAGGCTGAGCCTTGCGCATGTGGCGGTGGAGTTGACCCTCTGCAGTGCTTTGCTCCAGAGTCCCCACCCGATCTCAATCCCCAAGTCTTCCTCCCATTTCTTTCTTGTTGCGTCCAGTACGGTGTCGGCCCTTTCTACCAGTCGGCCATACATGTCACTACAGTTTTCTTTGTCTAGTATGCTTGCGTCCAGTAGTTCTTCCAGTAGTGTCTGTCGTGGCATTTGTGGGTACGTCCTTGTCTCCTTTCGTAGGAAGATTTTGAGCTGTAGATACCGTAGCTCGTTCCCCCTGGCTAGCTGGAATTTCTCTCTCAGTCCATCCAGTGTTGCGATCCTGCCGCCTGTGTATAGGTCCCTGACTGTCAGTGTCCCTCCGTCCTGCCCCCACCTTTTCAAGGTGGCGTCAGTCAGTGCTGGTGTGAACCTATGGTTGTTGCAGATGGGATCTTTGACATTTTGGTCAGGCCAAATTGCTGCCGTAGTTGGTTCCAGGATTGGAGGGTGGCTATCACCACCGGGCTGCTGGAGTGTTTTTTGGGTGAGGATGGGAACGCTGCCGTGGCGAGACAAAGGAAACTGTAGTGACATGTATGACCGACTGATAGTGCTGCCCCCCCTACTTGTGGATGTACTGGGAAGATCTCTCTTTTGCTCATGTTGAGTTTGTAGCCCGAGAAGGCACCAAACTCTTTCAGGAGCGCGATCATTCCGTCCATGCTGCTCTGTGGGTCCGAAATGTAGAGGAGCAGGTCATCTGCATAGAGTGAGACTCTGTGCTCTCTGCCTCCCCTTCGGATCCCCCTCCAGCTTTTTGCTGCTCTGAGCGTGATTGCTAGTGGTTCGATCGCGAGAGCGAACAGCAGCGGGGACAGTGGGTATCCTTGTCTGGTGCCCCTGTGCAGCTGGAAGTATCAGGAGTTGGTATTGTTGGTGCATATGCTCGCCATGGGAGCGTTGTATAGGAGTTTTAACCAGGGGGTGAACCCTGTTCCAAGCCCGAACCGCTCCGCTCTGTCGAAGGCCTTTTCTGTATCTCGGGAGACGATCACCTCTGGTGTTCTCTCCCCGGAGGGGGTTGTTATCACGTTCAGCAGGTGCCTGATGTTCGAGGTAAGCTGTCTACCTTTGACAAAGCCTGTCTGGTCCTCTGTGACCACCTCAGGTACACAGTCTTCTTGCCTTTTGGCTAGGATTTTGGCCAGTATTTTGGCGTCTGCGTTCAGCAGTGAGATGGGTCTGTATGACCCACATTCCGTTGGGTCTTTGTCTTTCTTGGGTATCAGCGAGATTGAGGCCTGTGCTAGCATGGGTGGCAGTGTGCCCCTAGCTAGCGGGTCTGTGAACATCTCCCGCAGGTGCGGGGCCAGTGCTGTCGCAAATTTTTTGTAGAAGCCTGCCAGGAATCCGTCTGGTCCCGGCGCCTTCCCCGTCTGCATGGAGCTAACGCTGCCCATGATCTCTCCCAGTGCTAGTGGTGCTTCCAAGCCCCATTTCCTGCCCTCCCCCACGACTGGAATCTCCAGTCCACCTAGGAACCGTTTCATCCTGGACTCTCCCCTTGGGAGCTCTGAGGTGTACAGCCCTTGGTAGAAGGCCTTGAAGGTTTTGTTAATCTTTTCTGGTTCTGTTTCTAATGTGCCTCCGGTATTCCTGATTTGTGCAATTTCTCTGGTGGCAGCCTGCTTTTTCAGCTGGTGTGCCAACAGGCGGCTGGCTTTGTCTCCGTATTCGTATAGGGTCCCACGTGCCTGGCGGAGTTGGTGCACTGCTTTCCTGGTTGAGAGCAGGCCAAAGTTCCTTTGTAGCTCTTTCCTCTCCGCCAGGAGCTCTACGGTCCGGGTCTCTGAGTATTTACAGTCTACCTCCAGTATGGAGACGACCAGCTGCTGCCTAGCCACCCTTTCCTCCCTATCTCTTTGCGCTTTGAAAGTGATGATTTCCCCTCTTGGTACGGCCTTTAGCGCTTCCCAGAACGTGGAGGGTGAGACCTCCCTGTTCTGGTTGTTCTCTGTGTACTCTGCTATGCCGCGATATCCTTTCGTTGAAGGCCTTGTCAGCTAGTAAGGCACCGTCCAACCTCCACGTGGGGCATTGGGCCCTGCCGTCTCTAGCCGCACGTCCATGTAATCATAGAATTTGCAGTGCAGAAGGAGGCCATTCGGCCCATCGAGTCCGCACCGGCTCTTGGAAAGAGCACCCTACCCAAGGTCAACACCTCCACCCTATCCCCACAACCCAGCAACCCCACCCAACACTAAGGGCAACCGTGGATACTAAGGGCAATTTATCATGGCCAATCCTCCTAACCTGCACATCTTTGGACTGTGGGAGGAAACCGGAGCACCCGGAGGAAACCCACGCACACACGGGGAGGATGTGCAGACTCCGCACAGACAGGGACCCAAGCCGAAATTGAACCTGGGACCCTGGAGCTGTGAAGCTGTTGTGCTATCCACAATGCTACCGTGCTGCCCCACGTAATGTGGAGCATGGTCTGATATCACAATTGCGGAGTATTCCACTTGTCTATCCCCGGAAGCACCGTTTTCCCCACCACAAAGAAGTCAATTCTGGTGCATACGTTGTGCACTGGGGAGAAGAAGGAGAATTCCTTCTACCCCGGGTGGGCGAACCTCCAGGGGTCCACTGCTCCCATCTGCTCCATAAAGTGACTGAGTTCCCTTGCCATGCTTGAGGTTTTCCCCATTTTGGGGTTTGATCTGTCTGTCTTTGGATCCTGTACCCAGTTGAAGGCCCCCCCCCCCCCCCCCCCCCCCCCCCCCCCCATGATTAGTCGATGCGTCGCTATGTCTGGGATTTCTGCCATGGTCGTCTTGATGAAGCTTGTGCCGTCGCAGTTGGGTGCATACACGTTAACTAGTACTACTGGTGCCCCATCCAGGGCCCCGCAGACCATGACATCCCGTCGTCCGTGGTCCATAACCGTCTTTTGTTGCCCTAAACATCGTCCTTTTGCCGATCAATATCGCCATCCCCTGGCCCTTGTCCCATAGCAGGAATGGTAGGTTTGTCCCACCCATCCCTTTCTTACCCGCATTCGGTCCTGCTCTCTCAGTCTTCCTCCAAGAGATACACCTATGTCGGCCCTCATATTTCTTAGGTGGGTGAGGACTCTGGATCTCTTCACTGGGCCGTTAAGTACCCTTGCGTTCCAGGCGACTATCCTGGTGGGGGGCTTTCTCGGGAGTTCATGTTCGCTGCTCCCCTGCCCGGCCTCTGCGGTTTTCTGCCCGCTTTTCCCCTATCCTACCCTGCGCTCCTCTTGCTTGCTCTCCCTTCTCTGCTACTCTTGTTCCCTTGTGCTGGGGCCTAGCCTCCCACCTGAAGCAGTCCCTTGGGCAGTGGTTTGCTCTTTGTTCAGGGTGCTCTCGCCGTGGTGGGGGCCTGGGGGCCTGGCATTGCCTCAGCCCTCTTTCCCCCCCCCCCGGTCGGCGTGTTGTTGCCCAGGGGCCCCTCATTTCTACCTTTGCTGGTGGTTTTCCAGCCCGTGTTCCTCGACAAACTTGTTTGCTTCGGCGGGGGCTGTAAAGAAGTATTCTCTTTCTTGGTATGTGACCCAGTGTTTCGCTGCACGTTGCTCTTGTGAAGAGCTTGCTTTCGCTTTATTGAACTCCGCCCGTCTCCTGGCTAGATCTGCCCCAATGTCCTCTGAAATTCTAATGATGTGTCCTTCCCATTTGCAGGCTCTATTTTTCCTGGCCCAGCACAGGATTGTTTCCCTATCTTGGTACCGATGCAGTTTAGCTATAACTGCTCTCGGGTGGTCTCCTGCCTTGGGCTTCGGGCACAGCTCTGCCCATTTCTGGTGGGTTGGGAAAGGTTTTCCACCCCACTAAGTTGCCCAGCATCTCGGCCACGTATGTCATGGGGTTTCTACCCTCGACCCCCCTCTGGCAGGCCCACTATCCTGACATTTTGCCTCCTCGAGCGGTTTTCCTGGCCGTCCACTCTGCCCTTCAGGCTCCCCTGTGTTGTGCCCAGTCTCGCCACCTCCCTCTCCGGGGCCGTGATCCGGTCGCTCATGTCAGTCGTTGCTTTCTCCAGCTCCTTAATGGTCGCCTCTTGGGCTTCCATTTTCTCCCTTGGGCGTCCAATTTCTCCTCTGCTCTGCCCAGGGCATGCTGCACCTCTGTCAGGGCCTGGGCCATTGCTGCCTGCACTGTGGCCTCTATGTCTGCCCTAGTCTCTGCCTCGTTTACCTGCTGATGTTCCCTCAGCGTATCGGCAAAGGCTGCCTTCCAGTTCCAGCTCCCCCCTAGCCCCGGGGGAGAGTGCACCTGTCTGTCCAGCTCTTTTTGATGCAGTGATACTTCCGTTCCGCCACTTCGTGTGCTGATTAGCTCATCTGAGCTGGCTCGCCCATTGCCCCATCTGCCTTTAGTCCCCCTTCTCCCTCTGCTTTGGCTCCCTTCTGGCATTTTTTTCCCCCCTTCCCTTTCTTTTATTTTCCTTTTCTGCCCCCTATTTTTTTTTTTTGTTTCTTCCCTTTTTCTTCTCTCCTCCCTTCTCTCCTTTACCACTTTATTTTTTCTCTTTTATAAAACTCTTCTCAGGTGAACTTGTTTTGGGTGAGAAAAAAGTGCAAAAAGAAAAGTCCCCCCCCCCCCCTCCCCCTCTTTAAAAGTTTTCTTTTCAGAGTTTTGTTTTTGTTCTTTTTTCCTTCCTTTTCCCTCACTCACCCAGGGTTAAGAGAGAGAGAGGCTTCTGGTCGGGAGTCCTTCTTTGTTCCTGCCCCGTGTTGGTCGCCGCTGGTTTGGGGGGGGGTGGCGGTGGTCGGTCGCCGCTTCTGTTCCCGTTGCTTGGCGCACCCTGCGCTCTCCTGCTCGGGGGGGGGGGGGGTTGTCGGACGCTCCTCCGAACCTTCCTCTCTGCAGGTTCGGCCCCCGCTTCGGTCCGGGCCACCGCTCCGATCCTGCCCTGCGCTCTGCTGCCGCGGGTGGGGTGGGGGGTTTGCCGCTGCCGCCGGATCGCTCTGCTCCCGAGTGCCCAGTTACCCTACTCCCGATTTCGCATGACTTTAAATTTTTTTCCCCCTTCGGAGACCCCCTGAAAAAGCCCCAACTTCGTGGACCTGCAGGAGCCTTTTTCCTGCGACCAGTCCGCTCACGAACGGCACCGGAAGTTGACGCTGGGTTTTCATGAATAAACTCAGCCGATACAGGAATTGAATCTGCGCCGATGGCCTTGAAGAGAGTAATTCTCCACTGGACCCCACAATGCCTGCCTCCTGTTTACCATCTAATAGGTGTAAGTCAGGAGTGAGATGTAATACTTGCCTCTTTCTTGGTTGAGTGCAGCTCCAACAAGGCTAAATTGGCCATGCCATTCTAGGTACGATGGCAGTCTGGAAGTCCACAGGGATTTTAAGACCATCTCGACATTCTGCTTTCGTGCTGAATTTATCGTCCCAGGAGAGGTACCGGCTAAGAATCCAACAACACTTGACTCCACACAGGACAAAGCAGCCTGCTTGATTGGATTCGCCATCCACAAACATTCACTCCCTTCACAACTGACACACAGCTGCAGCAGTGTGGGACTCGGCTAGCTCAGTTGGCTGGACGGCTGGTTTGTGATTAGGAATGATGCCAACAGTGTGCGATCAATTTCTTTACCAGCTGAGGTTATACATGAGGACTCTGCCTTCTCAACCTTGCCCCTCCTGAGGTGTGGTGACCCTTTGATTAAATCACCACCAGTCTGCCCACATTCAAATAGGAGAGCGTCCTCTGGTCCTCTGGGACTATGATGACTTTCATTTCACCATCTCCGAGATACAGTGCTGCAGTTTGCTGAGGCTCCTTCAACAGCACCTTCAAAACCCGTGAGCGTTCCCAACTTTAAGGACCATGGCAGCAGATGCATGCGAACACACCTGCAAGTTCCCCATCAAGCCGTACACCATCCTAACTTGTTGCTATGTCATTTTTCTTTTACTGCCGCTGGATCAAAATCCGGGAACTTGCTTCCCGACAGCACAGTGGGTGTATTTATAGTGCATGGACTGCTGCTGTTTAGAAAGTGGCTTGCTATAATCTTGGAGGATTGTTGGAGTTGGACAATAAATGCTGGTCTTACCAGTGATGTCCACGTCCCTTCAATGAATTTAAAAAGCTGTATTGGAGTGGTTTTGTTTGGAGAATTACTTAGATAATCCATAATGTAAGGACAAGGGGATGCAGTTTCAGAGTTGCGTAAAAACTAGGTGAAGCAAGGTCTGGAATGATTTGTCATTTTAAGAACGTTCAAAACTTTTGGCTTGTGTTGTAAAGTCACATATATAGCATACATTTGGCCCTCGGCCTCAGCCAGCTGTAACTGATGCACGGCATGACCTCAAATCTTGTCCAGGTTAATATAAAGTGCTCAAGTTCATTCAAGATCAGTTTTGCTTCAAGACCTATTAAGATGCATTATGAAAATTTAAATGAAATTGTGCTGTAGGTATTTATTGCTTTAGTTTCAAATTCAAATTGAGTTGTGACTTTAAGACGATATGTACTGAACCTGAGTCAATTTTTAATTAAATATAATTTCACTTTTAATCAAACCTGTGTTTCATTGCCTACACAAATGTATGGCTGTTAATTCTCTGCTGGTTTAAGTTATGGCTTGGCTGCCATAACTATGACACATCAACTAATATACTATAATTTATGGTCAACAACTTGTGAACTTGTCGACCTGTGGATCTTGAATACTATTGAGTTAATTTTTACAACATTTGTTATCCTGTCTGTCTTTTCATTTCCCCCCCCCCCCGGTGACAAAACTTTTGTATACAAAATAAGCTATTACTTGCAGTTCAGTTTGTGAACTAAGATGCTTAACCGTCCTTCTTCAATTGTTACTGGCTACATTTTAGAAGTTGAGTGTTTTGAGGGTATGGTTGATAACATCACTCGCGCTTAGAGAATCAAATTTAATCTACTCAACCCTGTAATGTGCAAGTTTACATTTATGAAACTGTTCTGCATTATTTTAAATATTCTAGTTGTTTGCAATTGTTTTACACTGGGGAAAAATTAAAAGGCATCTTCCATGGCAATACTCAAATAAAATCTTGCTCCTAAAATAGAACTGTGTTTAAATTGGCCAAATCCAAGTCAGCTCGTCCAATTATCAGGTGTAAACAAGTCCTGTGGTCACTTGATTTAAATATTAGATTAGAGATAGATGTGATGTATTTTAAGACAAAACCTATTTAACTGGACCAGCTCTATAAATACTGTGGCTACAAGTACAGATTAAAGGCTAGAGATTCTGTGGTGACTAACGTGCCTCTTGACTCTCCAAAGCCTGTCCACCATCCACAAGGCACAACCCAAGAGTGTGATGGAATATTCTTCTCTTGCCTGGATGAGTGCAGCTCCAAAAACATTCAAGAAGCTGGACACCATCCAGGACAAAGCAGCTTGTTTGATTGGCAGATCATTAAGCATTAACTCTCTCCATCACTGGTGCAGTTTATTTTTGTTTTGTCTGTCTGTTTTTTCCTGATGCTAGGAATTCAGAATTGGTTGCCTTTATACAAGTCTTTCATGAGTTTAACAGGTGCTTTATTCACTACTAATTTGCATGACCAGACCTGGTTTTTGTGTCTGATTTGTTTTATCGAAATTATTGAAAGTATGACCATTGTGAAGTGCCCTTTGGTGCAAAATCTCTGTGAATCATCTGAGGCCTTGCTGACAAGTTACTTAGCGATTGAGCTCTAGCTGGTTTTTAAACTCATTTGATATATGCCAACCTTAAGTTTGATTTATTTTGCTTTTTTGTACATTTTCGTTCCCGTGTGAAATGAGACTTGTTTTGCCCAGCTGTTAAGATTATTATCTGGTGATAAGGGACAGAGATTGAGCTGAGTTAAGGTAATGTTCTGTTTTTTATATGCAACGTCACAGATATAGTTATGTTGGTACATATTGTTTGACGGTCTCTGTTGCAAAATAGGTGATTAGTATGGTAGTGCTGTGATTGTAGCTGCATTACTTTTGTAGGTTCACGTTTGTGATTTCTGATGTGCTACTGAATGGACAGCTCCGTCTCTTTCAGGGTTTGGTTTATATACAATGATGCCATTAAATTTGGTGCAGTGTTCATCACGTTGCTGGCAATAATTTGAGCAAACGATTCTGGCCTTGGAGGCTCTATTACAGTTGGCAGACTTTGAAAATTTTTAGCATGGGATGTAGGTGACGCTGGAAAGTAGAGCATTTGTTGCCCTTTCCTAATTGCCCTTGAGAAAATGATGGTGAACCATCTTCTTGAAAAGTTGTAGTCTGTGGCCTTGACAAATGTTGGGAAGCTTGCGTAGAATGTTAGAAAATATGGCCACTTTACATAGCTCTGGAATGCCAAATCAGGCATGTAGTTATTTTTTTAAATTTACAAAACCTACATGGAGGACATGGAACTTGCGGTTGAGTGACATAGAGGAAACACATATCGTGTTTTCCCTGATGATTTTTTAAATAATCGTTTTAAAACAACAAAAAATTGCTCCTGCAAAACTAACCTAAACACTCGGGTACCAGGTTTATCCAAATATGCCTAAGAATTTCAAGCATTCGGGTGGGAAAAATTTGAATGATAAGGAGGTGTCTTCTGAGACAGCTTCATTTGATATGGGAACCAGCTCCCTCACACCTTTGACAACTGAAACTCTGAGCAATGTTCTGCTCGCAGAAAAATACTTTTCACTGTACCTTGGTACACTTGACAATAAACCAAATCCAATCCAATCCAATATTCTTGTCACTGAGCTTCACAAATCGTGACTAAGTTTGGATCGGGAACTGAAACATTCTTCGGAAGAGTCACTGGGTTCAATTCGGTCGTCCCTCTACACCATTTGCCTAGCTGTTGATTCTCATGCCACCACAGAGACAGCCCTCTCTGACCACATCAACAGAATCTGTACACACTTGTCCAAACTGATTGCGGCATTTTTAAGAAGAGCGTGTCGCTGCAGGTCAAAATCTATGTTGGTCTCTGGAACCAACGGCAGAGCTCCAAAGTAGTTTGTTGGATTTATTCAAACAGGTGGTGGTGGAAGAAACTTGCCCCAAACCCCCAGAGCTAGGCATAACCCACCATACCCTCTGGCCGAAGCCTCTCCAAGACAACCCTGCGCGAACCTTGTGGTACGGTTCCATCGCTATAAAGAAAGGGAGCTTGTTCTTGGATGGGCAGGGGAGCACCATGATGTCACTTATCAAGGCCACCCAATTAGGATTTACCAAGACATTAGTGCAGATCTGGCAGTGAAGTTAGCAGCATTTAACAGTGTCAAGTTCACGTTGCCTAAGAAAGGTGTAAGCTTCGGATTGATTAACCCTACCCATCTCTGCATCACACTTAAATGTGAAGATTACTTCGACACGCTGATGAGGCAGATTCTTTCCTTCAACAGCACGTACTTGATACCTGACTAGGTAACTATTTGTTGTCTCGGTAGATTTTATGGAGGTAATGACTGTTAACTATATGCTTTCAACACCTGGTCATTGTTATCTACACCCGGGGCCACTAAAGATAGTCCTGTTAAATGTAGATATGCGGACTAGTTTCTTATATCAAATCGTACTCCAGCTATGGGGAAAGGCATCATTGGACTCATCAGGATCTTTATTTTCCTGACAATTTTTGCAGCATATCCCTGCCCCTGTGAGGATATTTTGATCATCAGTTATGGTGTAGATATTTGGCTACCAGAGTTGAGTCAGTGGTATAACCTAGTTTAATTACTGAGCTAGCCAAGAGGTTGATTGTTCTGGGCTATCATGTGCTTGAAGGCCTATATTGGTCACTTAATATCCTCAAAGCTAAGGGCTTGTTTAACTTTTGGAATGCATTTGAGCTTTTACTCTGCTAATAAGCAACTTTTCAACGACTTATTACTCAACTGAGTTTATATGTTGGGGACGCGCCCCTCTAATAAATTTGTTTTATCAACGGATGCTAAGAAAGATGGAATACCTGCTGCTCGTCTTGTTTGTAATGACTAGTTTAGGATTTTATTTACGGCTTTAGTTAAAGGTTTATTGTAGTTTTGTTTTTTGGGGCAGCGGTTTGGGAGTGGAGTGACTTTTCTGGGGCGAGTGGGAATTTTGTAATGTTCACAGTAACCAAGGACTTTTTGTATTGGGCCATTCTCACTGTGTATTGGATCCTCTTGGCCTTGTTTTCTTTTCCTTTTTTTCACTGCTCCATTTGTAAAGGCTCCCTTTATGAATGACTAGCTTAGGTAATCAGGATGGGACAGATCTGTTGGTCAGACTAGTTACATGGATTGTTAGGGGTTGAAGGGCCCAGTTAAACGGTCCAAACTGGTTTCACATCTCCAAAAGTAAGACCAGCATTGATATTGCATTCGTTCAGGAGTTGAACCTTTGTGTTGATGATCCCACCAGATTATGTAAAGCTTGGTTTGGCCAGGTGTATCATTACAACTTTAGCGAACAGTTTAGGAGACAGGTAATTTTAATTCACAAAAGAATGCAGTTCTTCCTCAAATATTATCTCCGATCCTGGAGGTCTTGCACAATAGTCAGTGGCACACTTTTTTTTCAAAGCTCTGTGGTGTTGGTGAACGTCTGTGTCCCTAACTGGGACAATATGAAATTCACAACTTTGCTTCTATCCTCCCTTTCCAATGCAGACATCCACAGTGTTATTTTTGGAGGGGGTCTAAACTGTGTCATAGATCTATGGTTCGACTGTTCAAGCCCAAAGACGTTTCACCCCTTCTGGCATGACCAAGGCTCTATACGCACTATGACTCAAATGTGTTGTGTTGACCCGTGGCGTTTTCTCCATCTAGCCTTGAGGACCTTTGGTTCTACTTCTCATGTTCAACAGGTTTACTCGCACATTGACTACTTTTATTTTAGATAGAGTCCTTCTTCCCACAGTTAAAACAGTCGAGTAGTCTGCCATAGTTATTTCGGACCATGCACCCCACTTCCTTGATCTGGCTCTTGGGTCCAAGACTGGGGATCGGCCCCTTTGTAGATTTAATGCAATCTTGCTATCTGACAAAGATTTTTGTAAATTCATATTCGCTAGTGCAGGCTATATTATGAAAACAAATAAATCTGTTTCCACCACTCTGTCAGTACTGTTGGAGAAGACCCTCAAAGCAGTTCTTCAGGAGAACAACATTTCTTACAATCCATGTGTTATCAAGCAAAGAAAAATATAGCAAGAATTGTTGGAATCCATTTTGGAAACTCACTGACAATATTCCATTACCCCCACTCCTGACTTCTATGCAGACAGGCGAAAACAAGGGCGCAGTGGTAACATTGCAGTCTCACGGCACCGAGGTCCCAGGTTCGATCCTGGCTCTGTGGCCCTGTCCGTGTGGAGTTTGCACTTTCTCCCCGTGTTTGCGTGGGTTTCGCTCCCACGACCCAAATATGTGCAGGGTAGGTGGATTGAACACGCTAAATTGCCCCTTCATTGAAAAAAATGAATTGGGTACTCTACGTTTTTTTTTAAAGAAAAGGCAGGCAAAAGCTTCAGACTCAGTTTGACTGACTTTGCACAAATAAAGCTGGGCATATGCTATAACAGTCAAAGTTTTATGAATGCGGGGACAAAGCTGGCCGTCTTGCGATCCACCAACTTGGGCGCCAGTCTGCTTCTCAGTTTATCTCCCAGGTTTATGACGCCTCCCATAATCATACTATTGACTCCTCTGATATTAACTCTATCTTCACTTTTTATTGTAACCGTTGATAACCCTGCTCAGATAACCTCACAATGGCTGACTTCCTAAATAATTCGGACATCCCTTCTGTGGATGCGGACTTGAGCAAAGACTTGGAGGATCCTTTCTGTGATGAGATAACAAAACGGTATTAAACCAGTGCAAAGTGCAAGGCCCTAATGGCTTTCCTATCGACTCTTTTTAAAAAGTTGTTTGCTCAACTTCTTTTTATTACTAAATATGTTCAATGACTCCATATCTCAAGGCTCTCTGCGCCCAACACTGACTCAAGCTTCCATCTCGCTTCTACTCAAAAAAGGCAGGGACTCTGCAGAATGTGGCTCATACCGGCCTATCTCTGACGTAAAGCTACCAAGCGACCAAGGTGTTGGCATGCCGTGTTGAGCCTTGTATTCCTGGTATAATATCTGATGATCAAACTGGCTTTATGAAGGGATGCCAATTATTCTCCCATGTATGTCGTCTTCTTGACATTCTTTCCCCAACGGCTGCAACCAATCCTGAGGTTGTTATCTCTCTGGATGTGGAGAGGGCTTTTGACCAGGTCCAGTGGGATTATTTGTTTACAATTTTGGATAAATTTGGGTTTGGCTCAATTTATTTTGTCTTCTCAGTACCGCCCCAACCGCAAATGTGTATGCTAACTCATCAAGCGTGCCCTTTGTCTCCACTCCTCTTAGCCCTGGCACGGGAACTCCTGACCATTGCCTTAATTAGTGCTGTTAAAGGGTAGCCATTGAGCTGGTGTGGAGCACAATGTGTCCATATATGCTGATCTATTACATATTACTAATCCTATTGCCTGTGTTGGCGACACAGTGAATATTCTCAGCACGTTTGCCTCATTATCTGGCTATGAATTGAATATCAACGAAAGTGAGTATTTTCCAATCAATCATATTGTCAAATAAATCCCCCCAGGAGCTTTGCCGTTTTGTACATCTATTGCTGGTTTTCGCTACCTATGTGTGAACAATATGCAGACTCTTGTGTCTTTTCATAAAACAAACTTTATTAGCCTGATTACCAAAATTAAGGTGGATTTCAGCGCTGGGATAGTTTGCCCCTTGTTTGTGGCAGAATTCAATCTATAAAAATGAACATTGTACTAAGGTCTTGTTTCTTTTTCAATGTCTCCCTATCTTCTTGTTGTGGTAAATCAGTTGATATTAACATTTACCTGGGCAGGCAGGACTCCTCGACCAATAGAGCGATACTTCAAAGCGGAAGATGGGGTGGTAGGCTTGCATTACCTAATCAACTATACTATTATTGGGCTACCAATAATCAAATGGTGTCCCAATCCACGGATAAACTGTCTTATGGAAGTACATTCTTCTCATCCTCTCTTCCCGTCTTCATTTCTGCCCCGCTATCCCTATTTCCTTCTAAATACACACCGAGCCCCATTGTGATTTCCGCTTTTAAAATGTGTAAACAATTTTGTCCACATTTTAAACTCTTTTTTTTATTTTGAAGGTCCTATTTGTAACAATCACTTATTCCTGCCTGCTAAGCTTGACTTGGTGTTTTCTTTGTAGAGGGAGGGGGTATTTGAGTGTTTTACTGATCTGTTTGTAGATGAGTCTTTTGCCAGCTTTATCGACCTTGTCGCCAAATTTAACCTGCCTCAATCTAGTCTTGGCGCTATTTTCAGACCCCTAGCTACGTCAATGTATTATACTTTGTTTGCTCCTTACTCCTTTGAAAACCAGTAAGAGGATTTAAAAAAATATATTGAAGTGTTTGACAAATTTCTGTTTAATTAGTCAGTTCACTGTATTAAAGAGATTATTACATTTCTTCGGAAACTTCTCAGTGCTCCAGCCCTAAATTTTGGAAGTGCAGCCTGCACTGTTGAGTAAGCAGATGTGACTGCTATTGTCCACATAACAAGATCTACTAAATGGCCATAAAATGACCGCGATCATGGGGAGAGTAATGTCTTCCTGGAAACTGGAAGAACATATTACTCCTGTTAAAATTGAGACATCGAATTTTCAACGTTTAGCTGAATTGCCCAGTTAATACAATTAAGTTGAAGGCCGACATTTCCAACAATATCACATTGCTTCAGTAATGTACCTGGGCATCGGCTTTATCTTGCTTGTTCTTTACACAAATGTTGATTCAACTGCATTCATATTTACAGACACCTTTTTAAAAAAAAACAATATAAGATTACATTGAATTAAATGAGTGCTGTTTTTAATGGGTTGTGAAGTGTTTTGAGGTTGGATCCAAATTTGGTCAGTTACTTTGTTACTTTCTTTTGAGGGTTGGGAGAATCTTACGAGTGTTTGCTTCAGAAGATGAGCTGTCAAGTTCATAATGGAGTGTACTGAATGTATCCTTCAGAAGGAACAGACTTGATTGGCTCATGAGCCTTTTGTAATTCAGTACTTTGTCTGTTATGTGTATTATAACTGATGTGAAAGCTTAATACAAATCACAAAAATCTGAGCAGATGACTGTTGAGAAATAGCATGGTTTATACTGTGTACAGATTTCAACAACCAGAAGTAATGAAACAAAACGTTGAGCTTCTGATTTGAAAAACACCCACTTTGTTGCTGATTTAATCTGATCAGAAGCAAGGCTGCAAGTAAATGTTTGTGAAGTTGCTGTGTGGGAATTTGAGACAATTGGGACGGCACGGTGGTTAGCACTGTTGCCTCACAGCACCAGGGAACTGTGTTCAATTCCGGCTTGGGTGACTGTGTGGCGTTTGCACGGTCTCCCCGTGTCTGCGTTGGCTTCGTCTGGGAGCTCTGGCTTCCTCCCACAATCCAAAGATGTGTAGATGGGATGGGGATAGGGGAGTAGGCCTAGGTAGGTTACTCTTTCAGAAGGTTGCTGCAGACTCGATGTGCCAAATGGCTCCCTTTCTGCACTGTAGGAATTCTGTGAATTGTACCTGGTGGCCTTGTAGAATGTTTGCCCATGCATGGATGGTGTGTTGTGTAGCAAATCTATCTTTTTTAGATTGTATTTTAATTTGCTAGTCTGAAAGTTGTGGCTATTTTGGATTTATTGAGTTGACTTTTAAACACCATTTATATTTTTCATTTTAATTGTGTAGGACTCTCTGACTTCACTAGTAATCTGGTATTTTTTTTCCCCCTGGGATTGTTGCCCTTCTTTGTAATGATGGGAAAATTGCAGTTTTGGTGTTGGACACAACAAACGCTACAGGCAGCCATTTGTGTTATCATCATGAATGATGCTGCAGTTACATTGGTATTAGCATGGTGCTGACATTAAGTTGCAGTGCAATTGGGCAGAATGCAGCTGTGCTGCCTCCTTAGCCTCCTCCTCTCTTACCAGTTGGAGATTAGAGTTCAGAGTGCATAGTATTGGTGGAGAAAAACAGGCGTTCATCTGCCTTTATTGACTGAAATTTAAGTCATTTTTAAAAAAGTTCTTTCTTCCACTCCTCGTATCTCCCATATTATTGAATTTGGTTCAGGCAGTCTACTGAACCATCTGTAACCCAGTCTCAATATTTTTCTTTACAGCACCGACTAATCAGAAGAAAGTGGAATGACTGCAAACATTTTTCCTAAATTTAGAAAATCAATTTTAATCTCTTGTCTGTTTACTTGTGACGAACTATGTTACATCTTGGGCAATAAGTATAATGATAGAATCTCTCGCCTACACTTTCCCCCCCCCCCCCCCCATACCACCCTTTTTTCCCTTCACGCAGACACCCAAACAGTTGTCCCTTGTCCTCTAATCCAGAGTGCCTCAAGTCAGGAATGTGATGGAATACTCTCTCTTTACCTGGATGAGGGCAGATCCAACAATATGCAAAGTTCGCCACCAACCAGGACAACTGAGGATAAACATGTACAACAAGGAATATTTTAAAGAGGATCTTAAAAGGAAGGGAGTAAATCCAGATTATTGTATTCATTGGCCTGTGTTTGTTCTGAGGATTACGGACCTAAACACCGATTTGTTGCTTTGCGTCAGGTAATACTGTTGGTTTATCACAAGAAGGCCATAAGTTCATATTTCACTCAAAGTATGTTCTTGAGGCTGACACAAGTGTTGCAGTGAGAGAGCTCTACACTGTTCACAGGGTCAGTTAGCTCAGTTGGCTGGACGGCTGGTTTGTGTTGTGCAGTGATGCCAACAACAGGGGTTCAATTTCCACACTGGCTGAGGTTATCCATGAAGGCCTCCCCCCGAGCTTGTCCCTCGCTTGAGGTGTAGTGACTCTCCAGTTATATTACGACCAGTCCGCCTGCTCTCAAAAAGGTAGAGCAGCCCATAGTCCTCGGGGACAATACTGACTTGCGTTTCACACTGTTATTCAGATGAGATGCCGACTGGGGTCTTGCCTGGGCTCTTGCGTGGATGCCAGCAATATTCCAAAAAATGTGAGAGTTTTGTTAGTGCGTTGAACAGCATTTATCCCTTAACTTGTCTCACGATATAAAGAGCAGTTATTCTATATTGATGTTTGTGTTTGACAGATAAATGTTAACCGGGACTCTTTTTACTCTTGTTTGGTGGGGGATATAAATTTCCTGTAATTGTTTCAGCAGCTTGCATTTATCTAATGGCATTATCATTACAAAATGAGTTGAACATTCTGCTAAATCATAATGTTCAAAACAAGATGTTGAGCTAAAGACGATGGTCGGAGGATGCAAGACACTGAGCCGAAGGATAAGGATAAGCATGTGCAACAAGGAATATTTTAAAGATAATCTTAAAGGAAGGGAATAAATTCAGAGCATGGGGTCTAGGAGACTGAAGGTGTCCCTCAGACCAAATTGGGAAACAAGGTGTGCTGAATGCCCTCTGGGCCTTCCCAAGATCCTTGCAGACCTGATTTCTGGCATATAAGGGCTGTGGCTACAATAGCAGGTCAGAGGCTGGGAATTCTGCGGAGAGGAAGTCTGTCCCCTTTCTACCATCTACAAGGCACAAGTCAGGAGTGTGATGGAATGCGCACCATTTACCTAGATGAGTGCAGATTCAACAATATGCAAAGCTCACCACTAATCAGGACAAATCTGGCTGCTTATTTGGCATCCCATCCACCACCCTAAAACATTGTTTCCCTAATCACTGGCGGAGGGAGTGAGTGTACCATCTACAAGATGCACTGGAACAAATAGCCAAGGCTACCTCAGCAGCATCTTCCAAATCAACAACATCTGCCACCCAGGAGAACAATGGCAACAGCTGCATGGGAACATCACTATCTGCATGTTCTCTTCCAAATCTATGATTCTTGTCATGACCTGCAAACATGCAACCAATGAACACTCAGAATAGGACACAACTAATGGGCAGTCAGGACACTCAGAGGTGGTATCACCAATAGGGGGCATGACATAACACTATAAAAGGGATGAGGCACTCGCATCCTGCCTCTTTCCACAGACGGACATCTAGAGAGTTAGACATGGTTGATGAGCAGCATCACACCCCAGCTCATGGCTTAGAGCAAGCTGGTACAGTTAGACTGAGTTACTACAGTTAGATTAGCAGAGAGTCGAACTCATTTGATAACTGTGTTAATAGTTCAATAAACACGTTGAACTCATTTCAGAATCTGGAGCATCCTTTAGTTAAGACTGCATCAAGTAGCAGCCTGTGTTATCCGAAGCAGCATAACACAACAATCTTGATGGAGGAACCTTGCCAGAGAAAAACATCTTGAACCTAGAAGGAAGAAATACCAAAACAAAAGCTAGAACTCCAGAAAGACATTAACTGGAAGCATTTTTCGGGCATCAAGGATTCTTTATCCTATTTTTATTCATATTTCCTTTATCTCTCAATACCTGTTACCTTCTATTGTTTGTCTGTGTTAAAGCTACAAACTTGGTACCTGCAGTTTATTGGGCTCCGCCAAAGACCTTGGATATTTTAAAATAGCATCTAATTTCACCTGTGTCATGACTCCGGGTCAAGGAGCAGGAATTGACCGCACACTAGCCCAGGCTTTTTCTTCAGATTAATAGGATGTGTCTTGTGATGTTTCAAGGGATCTAAACTGGGGCTTCACCTGTTAACCATAATGTATTGATTTTTTTCTTTGTTTTTTTTAAATATAAATTTAGAGTGCCCAATTAATTTTTTTCAATTAAGGGGCAATCCACCTAATCTGCACATCTTTGGGTTGTGGGGGTGAAACCCACGCAAACACGGGGAGAATGTGCAAACTCCACACAGACAGTGTCCCAGAGCCGGCATCGAACCTGGGACCTCGGCGCCGTGAGGCAACAGGGCTAACCCACTGCGCCACCGTGCTGCCCGACCATAATGTATTGATAATTAGGATGACGGAGGAGGTGATGGCCGTAAAAGGCACAATCCTTTCGTGTTCTCGGGTTTATCCCTGAGCACATGGCAAAAACATCTTCTTCCCCGCTGTTACCAGACACCTAAATGACCGTCTTATGAATTGATCTGATTAATACTACACTCCTGTATGCTTCACCCGATGCTGGTTTCTATGTATTTGCATTGTGTACCTTATGTTGTCCTATTACTTATTGTGTAGTAAGAATGTTTTGTTTGGATAACTTTCCATGTTCACCTCTTATGCTGAACATGGGGAACTCATCACCCTTGTTCAAAGTCCTAATGTCTGTCTTATACAGTCAATTATGAAAAATGCTTCCACAATCCCAGAGGACCATAGACTGCTCTCCCCTTTACTTTTTCAGTTTAGGTAAGATAGCGTGACAGTGTATCTCCTAGACAGATATACCCTGATTCCTCTGGTCCCATTTTTTTAAATAAGAGTTTTCAGGACCTGGGGGTAAAGGGAGATAAGGGTCATCAGTTAGTGGTGGGCGTAATGTTACAGGTGCCTAGTCAGCTCTCAACAGTGGCTAAGAGTCTGAATCAGTTTTAAGACGGTGTGGATAGATTGATTTGTTCAAGGAATGATAATATAGGAAATTGGACATCGTAATTTTATGGACAACTTTATTAAAACAAAAGAAAACCATATTTGAACTTTTAAACTTCAATTATAACAATAGCAGATAACAAAGTTTCTTAACCTTGATGCACTAATTCTCATTAAACAGCACTTCACAGAACATGTAGCTCTCATGCTACTTACATTGGCAGCCAAAGGCAATACTTGCATTTACTAAGAATATTTCTTTCTGTTAGGGACATTGGTTCAGAACCTTTTTCCCAAACCCTGCCTTTCTTGACTTCTCTTGGTCAATTTCCAAAGCCTTCCCCTCTGCAACGGTTCAGAACAGCATTCTTTCTCTCTCGCTCTCTGAGCACCTTCAGCCCCTGAAACTAAGGTTCTCTGCTGGGGTTTTCAGGCTTGAACCCATCAATGTTATCTTGGCTGTTCGATTACCCTTTTATACAAAAAAACAGAGCCATGCCATTGATATGCAAATAACTGCCCATTGATGGACAAAGGGACCAACAAGCTCTGAAATGGGCTAATAGCTGGTTAGACAGGAGTGTCCTGAAGAATGGATCTGGGGCACCCTGTGTAATGAGTTTAAGTCTGACTGGAACAATCTAACATAGCTGGGTATGGGCATATCCCTCTGATTATGTGATAGCAGGTTTTTTTCCTCCTTAGTCTGTTTAATCTCTAAATTGCCTGCTACGTTGGGGTCTTATTTCTGGACCCAATTTCCTAATATCTCCCTCGCGTAACAGTAAAGGGAGACAGATGATTGATTATTGAATGCAATCCCCCATTTTCATTTTGGTGTGTTTTTTGTTCTTTCATTGGTGTGGGCATCACTGGCTCGGCCAGCATTTATTGCCCATCCATGATTGTCCTTGAGAAGGTAATGATGATGTTGCCTTCTTTGAACAGCTGCACGGTTGAACAGAGGCAGCACGGTAGCATGGTGGCTCCAGGGTCCCAGGTTCGATTCCCAGCTGGGTCACTGTCTGTGTGGAGTCTGCACGTCCTCCCCGTGTGTGCGTGGGTTTCCTCCGGGTGCTCCGGTTTCCTCCCACAGTCCAAAGATGTGCGGGTTAGGTGGATTGGCCATGCTAAATTGCCCATAGTGTCCTAAAAAAAAAAGTAAGGTTAAGGGAGGGGGGGGGGGGGGGGGGGGGGGGGGGGTTGTTGGGTTACGGGTATAGGGTGGATACGTGGGTTTGAGTGGGGTGATCATTGCTCGGCTCAACATCGAGGGCCGAAGGGCCTGTTCTGTGCTGTACTGTTCTATGTTCTATGTTCTATGCAGTGCCTGTGGTATAGGTATGCCCAAGGTGCTGTTAGGAAGGAGTTCCCAGACAGCACGGTGGCTCAGTGGTTAGCATTGCTGTCTCATGGTGCCGAGGTCCCAGGTTCGATCCCGGCTCTGGGTCACTGTCCGTGTGGAGTTTGCACATTCTCCCTGTGTTTGCGTGGGTTTCGACCCAAAGACGTGCAGGCTAGGTGGATTGGCCACGCTAAATTGCCCCTTAATTGGAAAAAAATAATTGAATTCCCTAACTTTATAAAAATAAAGGAAGGAGTTCCAGAAATTTGACCCAACAACAGTGAAGGAACGACAATCTAGTTCCAAGCTGGGATGATGAGTGGCTTGGGAGGGCAATTTGCAGGTGGTAGTATTCTCCTGCACCCGCTACCCTTGTCCTTCTAGGTGGTGGAGGTTAAGGGCTTGGAAGGTGCTGTTGAAAGAACCTTTGGAGATGGTACACAATGCTGCTACTGTACATCAGTGGTGGAAAGAGTGAATATTTAAGGTGGTAAATGGGGTGCCGATCAAACGGGCTGCTTGTCCTGGATTGTGCCAAGCTTCTTGAGTGTTGCTGAAGCTGCATCCATCCAGGAAAGTGGAGAATATTCCATCACACTCCAGACTTGTGGAGAGCCTTTGTGGAGTCAGGAGGTGAGTTACAGTCTGCGGAATTCCCAGTCTGACCTGCTCTTGTAGCCATTGCTGGCCCAATTCTGTTCAGCTCAATGGTATCTGCCAGGCTATTGATCGTGGTGGATTCAGTGATGGTAATGTTATTGACTGTCAAGGGGAGGTGGTTTATATTCTCCCTTGGATGGTGCTGATGGTCCCTCTCCTGTGATGGCAACATTCAGCATGAAGGCAAAGGGATGAGATTGTTTTTGTTTTTTAAAAACTCTGTGCACCTCTGGACTGGCATCCTTCCTACAATGGCAGGACCAATTTATTCTGGTCCCCGGATCAGGTGAACACTAAAGTTACCAACCATTCCTACTCCATTTTTTTGTCTTATGTAAACTGAGACATGGTGCCCCTTTTATTTGTTCAGAATTTTTGGAGATTACTCTTTTATAACCTCAATTTGAAGCTTGGTCATTGAAGGAAAATATACATATCAAAGTCACATGCTCAAGCTTTCCTTGCTTGAAAGGAATTGACTGTAGTTTGGCAAGCAGCATGTTGTATTGATTGGATATTGCTGAAGGAAGAACTCTTAATTGAGCTTGACAACATTGTGTATTATTTAGCATTAGAAAATGCTTTCCATTTACATGATTTGAAAATAGGATTAAACTAATGATTTCTCCATTTGGTTCTGTACATTTGTGTTATTTGTAAATAAAATTTAGCTTTGTACCATTTTTCATCCTTTCATTCACATGTGGTTTTAGTTCAACTAAAGAGGCCATATAGGTTTTTTATTTCCTATCAAAAGGCGAAGGCATTTGCAGAGCTTGAGTAGGGGAAAAATTACTTGAGTGACTCATTATAAAAGGATATCACCATCAATTATAAAAGGATATCACCATCAATTACACATTGAAATTGTTAGTTTCTCATCGGTGTGGACTGTTTCCTCCATTTTCTTGATGCTGTCGATGCATTGCAAAAATTATGCCTGTGCTATGCTGCAAGGATGTGGTTAGTACAACTCTGTGTCTTTGTCCAACAGGCTTGTAGTTTAACACCTTGCCTTGGAACTACAGTGCAATAACTATATCTAATTCAACTTGCTGCCACAATATAGAAATTCAGGACTTGTTGGCTTTGCAGCTTGGTTTGTGAAACAGTCTGGCTGTTGTGGAAGAAGTATAAAATTCATTCTGCAACTTGCAGTGGCTCATTTTAACATCTGAGTGAGCCCAGTTAAATTATGAAATGTTTCAAATTTCCGAATCAATATGGGGTGACATTTTGTGATCTATTCTGCTTTGCCACTAATGGCAAGTCAGCGGTTGATGGCACTTAATTCTGTCTCTCTGATGGGAAGATGAAAATTCTGAGGTGAAGTGCTTTCTGGAGGGGTGGGGGTTAGATTTTTCAACTTGCAGCAGCTGAACTGGTAGCTATAACTAACAAAAGACCTGAAAAATTTGGTACGACTGCTTTTTCTGTGGCATGAACACCTAAAGAATGGTTTGTAAAAACATTTTAGGAAGTCAATTTTTAAAAACTACAAGTTAACCCTGCTGTGCTGTAGGTTGAAAGTTAATACTTTTAATCACAAATGACCCAATTTTGACATAACTGAATATGGTCTTTGTTTGCAATAAGCCAACTGTCCCAACAGTTGTCATAGTAGTAGCCTCAAAGGCCAGCTTTGTAATTTCCCCATGCCAGTTGGTCTAATCGTGGTGGCTCAGGATATGTTACATAAATAATTCTAGAGCCATAATTATGAAACTTCCCACGTTTGAATGCCAGGTTTGGCTGAAGTTTAGACTGGCGTATTCCTTATCTGAAGTTCGGTGACTGGGTCATTTGTATATCGTGTCAAAGTTACCAGGATTTGAAGCTAGGGTTTTTTGATCTTTCTGCACCAGAGCTAGAACAGTGTAATTTTTCCACTGATGTCGGGGAACTTCCCCTCCATCATTTCAGTGAGAAATTAAGTTTGGAACAAACTGCGGAGTCGGTGCCCACCAGCCCAAAAGGTATCTGTGGAGTAACCAGCTGTTGTGTGAGCTGCAAGAGTCAGTAGCTGAAAGTAAGCCCCACAAAAACGCATTGGAACAGGCACTGAAAACCCAACATGGTTCTCTGGCTCTGGGAGAGTCAGCAACATCGGTAGATGAAAGCCCCGCAAATGTTAAACGTGTAAATGTCACAGGAACAGGAGTAGGCTATTCAGCCCCTCGAGCCTGTCCCACCATTCAATGAGATCATGGCTGATCTGTGTCAAACTCCATATACCTGCCGTTGACCCATATCTCTTAATATCTTTGCTGAACAAAAACAAAATGTCAACCCCTAACCCATTTTTCAGGCACAAAGTCCCTCATAAATTCAACTTTTACATGAGTGTATGCGGTAAATAACATTTAGATTTGTCCATATGTGTGCTTGGAACCAGAATGCATTTGTAAATCAATGTTCCAATTGTAAATATTGTTACAGTTCTGTTATGGACCATTAAATCCGAACACCCATTAATTAACTGATTGTCTCTTTAATCAAAATAGTAGGAAAAGGCAGTGGCATAAGAAAATTATATTTCATGTATATTTCACCGTTTCATGGCTGTGTGCCGTGGTTACTTAATGGGACAGCTGGGAATGCTTGGTCCTCACGCTCTCACTCCAATCAGGTTCATAGGATGAGAGGGCAACATGCATACAAGGCACGCAGAGTTCAGCCGGTTCCTTTGCGTTGTCTTCAGCTTTGTCAAAACGAAAAATCCCACCTCGCATGTCGGTCGCTGTGAATGGCAACAGTAACAAAATGCTTGGATGTCTGCCAGTTTTCATCAGTAAATTAGTCAGAGGGGACCATTTGTCAAGGAGGAAAGCGTGTATTTCATTCCTCAGCTTGTACACTCAACCAAGCATCCGATCCCTTAACAGCTGACGTACCTATGTAGGACAATAAATTTGAGTGCTTCGTCCCCATCACTAAACACAAAGCCTTGAAAAGCCTGCTATTGGGTGTGCCTTTGGAATTCCTTTGAATGGTAGTGCCTCGCGGTGAATTAAACAATGATTCCAAACAATGCCCTGACCAGCTGCCTCCTTAATCCATATAACACCTCCGCTGTTATCCCAGACATGTTGGCTGCATCATTGCTTGTGATGCCTTTGGAATTAGTCCGCATTGGTAATATGAAACAACACAATACTCAACAAATTTATTGTGCCAAACATACCTAATGTAAACTAATAAGGTTGTGTAATCTGCAACATCCATATTTTTATCCAGTAGTATTGCAAAATCAACCACCAACTCTAACTGAGAAATAAGTTGTACTTCTAATTTTTGCCGATGAAACAATGTCTTGCGGAATTTGCGCTAAGTGGGATGCATTTCAGTTTTTCGGCTGACTTCTAGCCTAACACCATTTGAACCATGTCTTAAGTTGCAGGAAGCACTAATGTTTCTGCAACAGTGTGGGGAATTTTCTCTTGAGCTGGGTGGTAAGCTACTATGTAAGAGGCTAATTGTGCTTTGTCATTAAATGTTACATTTCTGCTAAGAACTTGAGCTGATGATTTCAGACCTTGTTGCATCCTTTCTCCAGATCACCTTGTTTAATCTTTCAATATCTTTGCAGTTTTAAGGGTTTTCAACTTTCATGACCAATATTTTCCTGCATATAATAGATGGGCGTTGCATCCTGATTTGTGTTGGCACAATTGACAACAAAACCATACCTCAAAAAATGGTAATTGTACTGCTTTGTTCCTGATTTTTGTTTTTTCTTTGAAGGCCGTTTATTGGAGGTCTTGGCACTTTGTTCACAGCTAGCATTAGTGCTGCTCTGTCTTAGCATGGACTTGATGGAGCAGCTAACTTTCTCTGTGAGATCTTGGCCAGTAGGTGTATTGGCTATTGGTGCCTCTGGCCCCTTTTGGCTAACAAAACAATCCATTGTTACATGCAATTGACGTGCTAGAAAGGAAAAGAAAATTGGCGGCAAGTGCACGTACAGGGCATGCTAATCCGCTCATTGCCTCCTGTGACCATACAGTGTACTGGAAAGAGAATTTGTATTTAACTTAGTGAAAAAAATGTCAGGGAATCTTTACAAAATTAATTTTGGTGAGCCACCTGAGGGTTGCGACCCCCACTTTGCCATTGTAGAGATCAATGGCTTTCAGTGTGACTGGAAATGTGCCTTGCAATAGATATAAATAATTTTTTACCAAGTTCTGGATATTTATTGTAAAACAAATGTAATGATATTAAACCACCCTCACAGTTTTAAAACTAAGTTGTCAAACTTTGATATTCCTACAATGCATTTGCAAACTGATCTCAGGGCAAGTTTGTGATTCCCTGTATGCTCCAAGGCATTTGCTCTTTGAATTATTTAAATTGACTGTTGGATGGCTGTTCGATACCTTTTTTTTTAAATTAAGGGGTTATTTCTTATCAATATTGAAGTAGTGTAATTGGGTAGGAAAAAACTTGTAGTATTCTTTACACCAGTGTTTTTCAAACTTTTTTCTGGGATCCACTTTTGCCAACGGACCAACCTTTGGGACCCACGCTAGCCGACCTTAAGGGCTGACGGAATGTTTGCCTACTCAGCCTATTGTGAGTCGAGGCACTGTTCTGACTCAGGTTTTCTCGCCCCAGGCAAGGGGAGGAAAGAAAAGATCATCTAGTTTTCCTGTTAATCACGATCCAGTAACCCCGCTGCATTGAATTTATGCTGACATTTAGTGAGGACAGGATCAGACAGTGCTTTCTTCCTATCTGTAAAAGTTCACTCTCCAGGGTCACACATGAAGGATAAGTTACTCATGAGAGATACTGCCGGTATTCCACCTTAATAAATCATTAATCCTTGGGATTTGGACATTTTGTATATGCTCGCTGGCCGATTTTCACTGGGTGCTCTGTCTTTGGCTCAGCATCGTCTTCCGTAAAATACAGGAATAAAGCTAAAAGAATAAGAGTCTCATGATACAGAGGAGCAGCCCCCCAGGGCTCAAACTGGAACACAAGAACATTCCATGCCAAAGATTCAGGTCACCAGTGAACTACAACGATACTCTTTTCCCCATACCAGTCTTAAGTTTTACAATGTTCCAATTTTCACAAAAACAGCTCAGCAACAGCTCCACACTCTTGTTGAAACGTTCTATCCAATACAAACCACCAGCTCCATAATTTCCTATGATCAATACGCGGAGAATGTCTGCACAGGTTTGCACCGTCCCATCATGGTATGACTAGTGTATATTGCCCACTCGGAATTGCTTTTCAGAAAACTTTCCAGTTGTCTTGAACAAAGCTCATTCAAAGCACCGAAAAGGAAACATTTCGCAGAAATGTTGCTTTATTCCAATATATTGCATGTGAAGCATTCAAAAACAAGCTGCCTTGTGACCAGTGATTGAGTCAACTGGGTCCACCGACTGTCCGTAGAATTAGATATTCGGTCCCAAAATTCTGCCAATTGCAAGGACAAGGAAATGGAAGATCTTCCTACGTGGCTTTCAATCAAAGAGTCCTTTGTGCTTATGGCAAACATTCTAACACCTCGGGATTGTTGCTATGCTAACTGATGGAGAGGAGGGGGTCTGTTGGGAAGAGAACTGATTTTGAACGCAGCATTTGAGCGCCAGTTACAGCTGGAGCCGGGCGGTTGCTGAGAGAAATGGTTGGGGCTTGTCGAGTGGCTTTATTTAAGGGCTTGTGCGTGGGGATGCCAGCGGCCGCAGCACACTTGCACCCTTGAATGGTATGACCTGAACTTCATGTTGAGTCGATGGCTTGTTAAATTCTTGTTTTTATAAGGGTGCGTCTTCTCCTTATGAATTGCAGAATGTTTTCTGGCCATGGGCTCCGCGACCTTCTGGCACCCGCCCGCAACCCACCTGCAGGTCGCGACCCCCACTTTGCTAAACCCTGATTTAAACAGTACGGCTCATGTCTTGGAATCCTTATTGTTTAGATGTTCTTTAATTAATACAATCCTGTTTGTTTTACTCTCGACTTGTCTGTGACTGCATATTTTGAGAGCTAAAATGCGTCTGTACAATTGTAACCATAAATAGTATGAAAATAAATATACATGAATACTGTTTCAATTAATGCAAATATATTGTAGAATTTTGGCATTTTTAATCCTTCAGTTTTATGTCCATTTGTTTGTTTTTTTAACTGTTGCACGACATGGGTAAGCACACGTCTTAGAATGGTTTGGCTCTGCTGCAGGATTGCAACGTAATGTTTTTATTGTTTTTGTGTTTGCCATGAAGAGCAAGATTGGAAAATGGAGCTTGTGTTAACTGAAGTTGCTTGGCAAAGTTTGAAGTTAACTTCAACAGTTACCATCCCGTAACAGCCTCCCCGAACAGGCGCCGGAATGTGGCGACTAGGGGCTGTTCACAGTAACTTCATTTGAAGCCTACTCGTGACAATAAGCGATTTTCTTTTCATTTCATTTCATTTCATTTCATTTCATAATGATTGTATTAGACAAATTGAACTTTTATCTGTTCCCTGCAATTGCGATTTTATATTCTGTAATTTTATGATGGTTTTGTTTTATCCATGTCCAGAAAAAAGTTTTGAGATTTCTCAGTTTTATATATTCCAACATTAAATTGAAAATCTTAGGCATCCAATTGAGCCAAAGGGTTGAAAGTTGCTAAAAGTGTTGAGAGCTAACATCGGCAAGAACTGAAGGCGGCATGAGGAAAGTTGTTATGCAGCAGGTAGCTATGTTCTGGAATACACTGCTTGGAGGCAAATTCAATCGTGGCTTATAAAAGCACCTGAAGGGAAAATAAATTGTAAGGCTCAAAGGGTGGGATCGTGGTATTATTTACATTGTCCTTGCCGAGAGATGATCTTGGCTGGATGGCCTCATTCTGTGCTGTGTAACCATTATGATTCTAATTTATAAATGTCTGAAAATGCATTCTTTCTTTCTGTTTCATTATTTGATGGGCTTGGCTTGAGTGATGGATGTTTATGAATTTTGAATAAGAGTAAATATCCTCTCCATTTACAATTTTTCAGTAGTTTTGGCGCCACTGGTATTGCACAAATCAGTAGCTTTCGGCATTGTGGTCATGATCTTTTTGCCTTGGGGAAACTTTGCATTTATTGGCAGATGAAAGTAGCAGTGATATCTCTCTCTGCCTCTCTTTCTCCCCCCCCCCCCCCCGCCAGCCCAATGTGTGCAAAAATGTAAAGATTGGAAGATTTCACAAACACAGTCATTCATCAGGCCTCCTTCCTCTTTGACTAACCTGGATAGCTTGCTTGGAGGTAAAATTCCATGTCAGGCTTAAATAGAAGCAAAATGCTGCAGTTGCGAGAAACCTGCAAGAACAAATGCTGGAGAAACTCAGCAGGTTGGGCATCATCTGTGGAGAGAAAAACATGTTCTTGTTGAGTCTATATGAATCCTCTTCAGAGCTAAAATGCTCTTCTGTGACAGGCTTTCAGGTATAAAGTTTAATTGGATGTTTGAGAAAGATAGTTTGCAAAATAATTAATAGGTCCTTGAGTTTATATTCCAACTTTTATTTTTCTGAGGAAGGAGCAGTGCTCCGAAAGCTAGTGTTTGAAACAAACTTGTTGGACTTTAACCTGGTGTTGTAAGACTTCTTACTGTGCTCACCCCAGTACAACACCGTCATCTCCACATCATAACTTTTTTTTGTGTATTAAAGGGTATGGACTGTTTGACATGAATTGTTTGATTTCTGTTTTTGGCTGCAACATCATTCTTGGTGCGGAATGATTTCTATTTCGCCAAACGATTTCTCTTCAGCATAAACTAAAATTGGTGCACACTGTGCACAAAATTATTTGTCATGTGTCTAAGAATTGGTACTAAGATGAAATAAGTTCATGACCAGCTTTTGACTTCATGACTTCTTCAGAAATGTTAACTTGTATATGCTATTTTATTGTTGGGTTTTCATGATATATAACTCGTTAAAAGCTCTTTATCAGGTTTTAACAAGCATTCAAATTTGAGATGAGTTTCAAAGTGAGAACTCAAGTGACGTTCTCCCCAATGTGGTTCTTTCCTTTGGGTTTTGCCACTTTTTTTTTTGAGAAGCGGTGGAGAAAAGAGAATTTGGCATTTTTTTTTGTGGGTGGGGGGGGGGGGGGTCAGTATTGGTGATCAACAAGTCATTACATCAAAATATTTCCAAATCTCTTCAGTAAATTATCTGTTCTCGAGCAGCTATTGATGTTTGACAGGTCATACATAATGGCCTGTTGAAATGATGGGGGTAGCTGAGGGTGTGGCTTCCTTCCTGTGATTCATTTCTTGTGAGCTTTGCTGAGACTGGGCTCCAGTGGGGGAAGCCATCCATTATGCTGTGAAGTATTCGTTGTTGCCAGTATTTGATTTGTGTGGCAAATGTATAATTTTGAGAGAGTCTTTGAAATCGGGGAAAAATTCATAAATTCGATTAATTACATTTAATAGTTAGAATATTTTTGAAAACTGCTCCCTTTCACCATCCATTTGTAATGACAATATTGAAGACTTGAATGTGCAGTCTGAATGAACAGTGTTGCTTTATTGTAAGCAGTATGAGTGAAAGGGAGAAATAGGGAAATATATTCCTCTGAATAATGGTGTACAGTTAAGTCTGTGCCATACTGACAATTTAGTTTTACTGTACAGGATTCAAAATTTCTTAGCAAGGAAGATTTATTTAAGATCCAAACTGTGATTTTGAATTTTTACTGAGGCTTTGAAATACGCTCAAAAGCTGCACACCAGGCATTCGTTCTATATGTTCTTTAAAAATGACAGATTTTTTCCCAAGTTTAATTTATCTTAAATAGGCTGCCATAAATTGAGATTTTGAAATATTTTTATGCTTTTGGGTGGAGGGTGAAAGCGGAGAGAGCGAGAGTGGAGCCAGAGGATTGCTGAGTTGCAATTGTTGCATGCACCCTTGTTCAAGAAAGGGTGTGACAATAAACTCAGCAAGTGTCGGCCAGCTAGTTTAATCAAGGTAGTGGGAGAGCGTGTCGAAACAATAGCCTGGGACAGAATTCACTGTCACATGGTCAAGTGCGGAATAATTAGAGCAATCCAGCAGATTTGTTAAAGCCAAATCATGTTAAACTAACTTGATTGTTAATGTGATCGTGTAGAACTACCAATGAAGTTGAAGCACATGGAATAAAAGAGAAAGTGATCGGATGGTTACAAAGTTGGCTCAGTATTAGAAAAGAGAGAGTAGTGATGAACAGTTTTATTTTGGACTGGAGGAAGGTATACACTGGGGATAACCAGTGACTGGGAATAGAACCACTGCTTTTCATGATCTATATCAATGACCTAGACTTGGGTTTAAAGGGAACAATTAAAAAAATTTCAGATGACACAGAACTTGAACGTGTTGTGAACTGTGAGGAAAATAATTAAAAAAAAAAAAATAATATTTTTTTATTCAAGGCTTCTTACTGTGGTGAATTATAAACCTAGTAATTCACACTGTGTTCCATTATATGTATTGTGTCCTTGTGGGCTCTGTACACGAGCCGTTGCGCGGCTCTGCCCATAGGGGGAGATGAGGAGTTTGTACTGGGCGCCACCCTTGGCTCTGCCCATGGCTCCTCCCACTAACCGGAAGTATAAAGCTCTGCAGTCGTGAGCCTGCTGCCAATCCATCTCGTCGCAGGCAGGCTCTGTTGTTAGATTATTAAAACCACTGTTCACTTCCAATCACATATCTTGTGAATTGATGGTCACATCACTTACATATATGCATAAAATTATCGGAAGACCAAAACATCAACATGAAGAGAAACCATAAGCCCCCAACCTACCCCGATAACAACACCCCACTGCACTCTGCCTTCCTAAGTATTCCCCCCGGCCCTCCTGCTGAGCCCTCGATCCACCTGGAAGAAATCAGTGAACGGTTCCCACTTATGGACGAATCCCTCCTCCAACCCCTGCAAAGCGAACTTGACATTCTCGAACAGCAGGAATCCTGACAGGTCACTCACCCATATCCTCGCCTTCGACGGCTGAATCCCGCCAACCCAACAAGATTCGCCCCCGGGCTATCAGGGAGGCAAAGGCCAGTACATCGGCCTCTCTTCCCACCTGGACTCCCAGATCCTCCAATACATCGAATATCACCACCTCTGGACCCGGGCCACACCCACATCCAGAATCTTGGATATAATATCTGAGAACCCCTGCCAGATCTCCCTCCGCTTTGGATATGCCTAAAACATGTGGACGTGATTCGCGGGACCTCCCACACCTATTCTCCACTCTGCAAAGAACCGGCTCATCCTCGCAACAGTCTTGTGGGCCTTGTGCACCACCTTAAACTGGATGTGGCTTAACCTCTCACACGACGAGGATGTGTTGACCTGCGCAGGGCCTCTTCCCATGTCTCAGCCCAACTCCTCCTATTTGTGATTTGATCTCCACCGGATGGCCCTCCCTCTCCATTAACTCACTGTAGATATCCCCCCCACCCCCAATATCATCCTCAGACAACAACCTGCCCTGCAACACCGGAGGCGGCAGCCCTGGGAATGATGGCACCTCCCTCCTCACAAACATTCCTCACCTGCAGGTGCCTAAAACCATGGCAACTCATACGTCTCCTCCAACTCCTCGTGCCCTCCAAACTTACCTCCTATTAAGTCTCTAAAGTACTCTATCCCTTCCTGCCGCCATCCCCGGAACCTCTCAACCAGCCCCGCTGGCACAAACCTATGGTTGTCACATATATTGGCGCCCACAAAGACATGCCCTCCAACCCAAAATGTTGTCCACACTGACTCCACACCCGGAGCGCCAAAACCACCACTGAGCTCATGGAGTGCCTGACCAGCTGGAACAGAAGGGGTGCCAACAACAATGCCCTCTAACCCATCATGATGTCGCCTCCATTCATCCCCAAACTGACCCCTCCTTCACAGCCCATTTCCTCACAATTGCGACGTTCGCTGCCCAGTAATAATTAATCAAATTTGGCAATGCCAGCACTCCCCTGCCCCCTCTCCAAAACACCCTCCTCACCTGCGTGGTCTTCCCCGTCCACACAAACCTCCAAATTATCCCGTTCACCTTTCTGACAAAGGACTTTGGGGACAAAGATGGGAGGTTCCGGCACACGAACAAGAACCTGGGCAGCACTGTCATTTTAACTGTCTGCGCGCGACCAGCCAGTGACAGTGGCAACACATAGCAACTTTTGAAATCCGACTCCATTCCCTCCACCAGTCATGCTGAGCTCAATTTGTGTAGATGGGCCCAGCAGCACGCTACCTGGATTCAGAGATACCGAAAACACGCCCCACCTCCCGGAACAGCGACTCCTCTAACCTCTCCTGCCCTCTAGCATTGATCGGGAGCACCTTTCTCTTCCCCATGTTCCATTTGCACCACAAAAACCAGCCAAATTCCCATAAGATCTCCACGATCCTTTCAAAGTTGCACACCGGGTCCAAAATGTCCACACACACTGAAACTCTGTGCTCAGCACCCCTCTGCTCAAACCATTTACAACCAGGCAGCACAGTGGTTAGCACAATTGCTTCGCAGCTCCAGGGTCCCAGGTTCGATTCCCCGTTGGGTCACTCTGTGCAGAGTCTGCACATTCACCCCGTGTCTGCGTGGATTTCCTCCGGGTGCTCTGGTTTCTTCCCACAGTCCAAAGATGTGCAGGTTAGGTGGATTGGCCATGCTAAATTGCCCTTAGTATCAAAAATGTTGAAGTGGGGTTACTGGGTTACTGCCGGTGCAGACTCGATGGGCCGAATGGCCTCCTTCTGCATTGTAAATTCTAGGAACCCCTTGTGAACCTGTGTGCCATTACCAACAGCTCTATCGCCAAGATGAAAAGCAATGGGGGAGTGGGCACCTGCCTCGTCCCCCAATGTAGCCAGAAGTACTCCAAACTTATCCTGTTTGTCCGAATGCTCGCCATTGGCGCCCTATACTGCAGCCAAACTCCATCCACATTCCCAACTGACCCAGCACCTCCAACAAATACGCCCACTCCACCAGATCAAAGGTCTCCGCATTCAGTGCCACTACTACGTCTTTCTCCTGCCTCTCTGAGGGCATCATAATAACATTAAGCAGCCTGTGGACATTTGCCGACAACTGTCTTCCCTTCACAAATCCTGTCTGGTCCTCCCCTATCACCCCCGGCACACAGTCCTCTATTCGGGACGGCAATACCTTCGCGAACAACTTTGCATCAACGTTATGCAGTGATATTGGGCGGTGAGACCCACACTGCTCCAGGTCCTTATCTTTCTTAAAATTAGGGAAATGGATGCCTGTGACAATGTGGGGGTGGGGTGGGGAGGGGAGTTCCCCCTTATTTTGTATTACATTGTACGCCCTCATTGGTAGAGGCCCCAGCTCCGCACCAAACCTCTTAAAGAATTCCACTGGGAACATATCTGGCCCTGGGGCCTTGCATGCCTGCATCGTCCGCACTCTGACCATCACCTCCCTCAGCCCGATTGGGGCCTCCCCAATCCCTGTACCCTCTCCTTCAACCCGCCCAAGAACTGTCTTGCCCCCTCCCCAGCTGGGGGCTCCGACTTGTACAGCCTCGTGTCGAAGGCCTCAAATACCCCATTCACCCTCTAGGTCCGACACCACCTTACCCTTCTCATCTCTCACCCTACCAATCTCCCTTGCCGCTGCCTGCTTCTGCAGCTGATGGGCCAGAATCCTACTCTCCTTTTCCCCGTGCTCATGCATTGCCCCTCTGGCCCATCTCAACTGCCCTAGCACCTTCCCCGTGGACACTAATCTAAACTCCACCGAGAGCCCCTGCCTTTCCTTTAACAACCCTTCCTCTGGTAGCACTGAGTACCTCCGATCCACCCTCAGAATCTCTTCTCCCTGCCTCGCGCTCTCTCTTGTTGCAGCCTCTCTCTGTGCACCCGATCAAAATAAATTCACCGCTGACTACCGCCGTGCCTCCCACAACGTGGCAGACGTGACCTCCCCAGTGTCATTCAGCTCCACATAGTCCCGAATGGCAGCCTTCACCAGGTCACGCACCCTCTTATCCTCTGACAGCCAGCCCCACATATAACCTCTACTGCAGCCGTCGGGCCTCCCCCTGAACCAGCCGCAGATCCACCCAGTGCGGCGCAAACTACAAGCGTCGGGTTCTCCGAGTCGACCCCCCCTGCTAGCAGCGCCTTATCCGTCACAAAGAAATCGATCCGGGTGCACATGTGAGAGGTACGAGATCTCCTTCGCTCCAGGGCCTCCCAAACCTCCATGGGTCAGCCCCCCATACGATCCATGAACCCACCTCAACTCCCTAGCCACTGCTGACACTCTTGACAACTTAGGACTCAACCAGTCCAACCTCTGATCTAGGACTGTCTTGAAATCGCTCGCCATGATCAGCCTATATGTGTCTCGGTCTGGGATCCTCCCTGACACCCACCACCTCAAGGAGTTTCAGTTTACAAATCATGAGCTGTTTCCTAACCCCCACCACCACCACCACCACACGCACACGCACACCTAAACCTTACAATTCTGCCACAGATAGTCTAAAATAATAATACTATATAATGTTCAGAATACAACAGAGCTGCATGCAAGCAATGTTTCTATAATTCTGAGAAGAAACCCAATGTTTCCTGAGAATAGCAATTTAAGAACTATTTCACTGATTTAGACAATGATGAGAGAAACCAAAGATGAGCGATAACATTTGGCACATGCTAACTGAACCATTTTTAATGTGGTTAAAGTGTGTGTGTGTGTTTGTATGTTACAAGCAATCAGTTCACAAATTACATCCAATAGTAGTAGCTATTGGCCAAATCAATATTAACAACATTTTCACCCCGTTTAGATGTTTAACAGGCTCAAAACTTGTTATTACATAAACCTAGAAGTTTTCTTCTCTTCTGTTCTATCACAGAACATGGCATTCTTGGAAATAGTTTCCAGAGCTGTGCAAACCCAACCAGATTCCTAGGGTTTAATTATTCAAGGAATTTGCATTATTGCAACACAGTGGAAGGTTTAAGCAAGTCAAACTGGCACCGTTGCCATGATCACAAAAGAAGTTGGCAGGCCATGAGAAAGCACATGTGAACTCGAGCCTCGAACTCAAATAGAGGTATCCAATACAAAGGCAGGGGAGTGACACTAAAGCTTTATAAAGCTCTGGTTCAGCCACAACTGCACTATTGTATCTAGTCCGGTCATCACACTTTAGGAAAAGACGCCAAGGTCCTTGATAAGCTGCAGAGGAGATTTACCAGAATGATTCTGGCATGATAGATTTTAGCTGCAAGGTTCTGCTGGAGAAATTGAGGGGAGGTTTGAAAGAGGTGTACAAGATTGACAGGTTTATATAATAATCTTTATTGTCACAAGTATGCTCACATTAACATTGCAATGAAGTTACTGTGAAAAGCCCTCCTCACCACATTCCGGCTCCTGTTCGGGTACACCGAGGGAGAATTCAGAATGTCCAAATTACCAAACAGCACATCTTTCGGGACTTGTGGGAGGAAACCGGAGCACCCAGAGGAAACCCACGCAGACACTGGGAGAACATGCACACTCCACACACACTGACCCAAGCCAGGAATCGAACCTGGGGCCCTGGAGTTGTGAAGCAACAGTGCTATGCTACTGTGCTAACCTGAGGTAGACGAGAGACATCTGTTGCCATTCACTGATGGTAGAAGAATTAGGGGATACAATGTTCATGTTTTGGGCAAAATATGCAAGGGACAGTGTGAGGGAGAACATATTTTATGCAGCTAGTAGCAATCACCTGGAACACTGCCCATGAGGGTGGTGGAATCTGAGGCGATCAATTATTACAAAAGGAAAGTCAATGGGCTCTTGAAGGAAATAATTTTGCAGGGACACGGAAAGAGAGCAGGGGAATGGGGTTGACTGGATTGTTCTGCAGAGAGCCAGTATGGAGTCAATAGGCAAGTGGGGCTTCCTTTTGTGCCATTAAGAATCCATGAAGCCAACAGCCAGGCGATGAGTATAAATGAAAATGCCGAGAACACTCTACAGACCAGCCAGGTAGCTTGTTACTATTTTGGGTTGAACTAATCAGGCAGCATTATGATGGTATTTTACCACTGCACAAGTCCAAATTGAATATACCCATGTTATAGCAACAGCTGGCCTCCCACCTGCCATCCCACTTAAGGGAAGGCAGTGGCGCAGTAGTATTGTTGCTGGACCAGTAATCCAGGATAATCCTCAGAATACGACAACAAATACATCAGATCTAAGCTCTGCAGTCCTGTCACATCCAGCCGTGAATGCTAGTGGACAGTTAATAACTTGCTGGAGGAGGAGGCTCCACAAATTACCCCATCCTAATTGATGGAAGAGCCCAGGACATCTGTGCAAGATATAAACCTGAAGTGTTCTCCACCATCTTCAGCCAGAAGTGTCGTGTGGATGATCCATCTCGGTCTCCTCCAGAGGTTCCCAGCATCACAGATGTCAGTCTTGAGCCAATTCGGTTCACTCCACGTGAAATCAAGGAACAGCTGACGGCCTTGGATGCTGCAAAAGCTATGGACCCTGACAATATTACGGCAATAGTATTTTAAAAAAAAGTTTTATTGACGGCATTTTCAATATAAACATAACCAAGAAATACACAAGCCAACTACAGCAACAGGAAACCCCCCTCCGTACTCACCCCACTGCCACCCTGACACTCAAACAGGAAAATAAACAAATCCCACCCTCCCATGCTGCCGACTCGATGCTTTTCAAAGAAATTAATGAACAGCTTCCACCTTGAGGCGAACTCCACTCCCTCGCCGCGCCTCGAATGGTGAACTTGATCTTTCCCAAACGCAGGAACTCTGCCTAATTACTCAGCCATACCCCAGCCTTTAACAGTTCTGAATCCCGCCAGCACAACAAAATCTGTCTCTGGGGTATCAGGGAGGCAAAGACCAACATGTTGGGCTTTCTACCCACCTGTACTCCTGGATCCTCTGACACTCCCAAGTATCACCACCCTTGGGTTCTGAGCTACCTCCACCCCTAAAATCTTTGATATTACCTGCGAAAATCTATTCCAAAACGTCCATGACCTCTGACACACCTGAAACATATGCACATGATTCTCCAGCCCCCTTGCACACGCCCGACCTCTCTTCCACCCCAGGAAAGAAGCAACTCGTCCTGGACACTTGTCCTGTGGACCCTGTGCACCACCTTAAATTGGATAAGGCCTGTTCTTGTACACGACGAGGACGTATTCACCCTCTGCACAGCTTCACTCCATAGTCGGTCCCCAACACCTGACCCAACTCTTCCTCCCATTTGCGCCTCACCTCCTCCTCAGGAGAACTCTCCTTCTTTATCAACTCCCCAGAGACATCTGCAACCCTGCCCTCCCCTATTTCATCCTCGGGCAGAAGCTTATCCTGCAACACTGGGTGCAAAAGCATCGGAAATGACTACACCTCCTTCCTCCATGAAGTCACCTGCAGATACCTGAACCCATTCCTCTTCAGCAGTTGATAAGTCCCTCCAGACCTGCAGATTTCCCTCCCACAAACAAATCCCTGAAATATTCTATCCCCGCCTGCCGCCACCCCAGGAACCTCGCATCCAACCCTGCTGGCGCAAACGTATGATTATTGCAAGCGGTGCCCACAAAGACATGTCTTCCAATCTAAGGTGCTGCCAACAGTCCTAATACCACCACTGGACTCGTGGAGTACCTTACCGGCAAGAATGGAAGGGGCGCCAACAACAGTGCCCTCAGGCTGGTCCCCTTATACGAGGCCGCCTTCATCCATCCCCAAACCGACCGCTCCTCCACTGTCCATTTCCTAACCATAGCAACATAGCTGTCCGGTAGTATTTCAACAAGCTTGGCAATGCTACCAGCGTGCGCTGCCCCCAAACACCCTCCTAATCCGCGGAGCATTCCCTACCCATACAAACGTTAGATCATCCCATTAACCCTCCTAAAAAAGAACTTGGGCACAAATATCAGGAGGTTCTGGAATACAAACAAAAGCTTCGGCAACACCATGATCTAATCTGGACCTGACCCGCCAATGAGAATGGCAGCACATCCTGCCTCTTAAATCTACCTTCATCCCCTCCATCAGCCATGCCAAGTTCAAATTATGCAGCTAGGCCCAACTCCGCGCCATCTGTATCCCAAGGAAGCGAACGCTCACTCCCACCAACTGTAGCAGCAGCTCCCCCAACCTCCTCTCCTGACCATGTGCATTAATTGGGAATACCTCACTTTTCACCATATTAAGCTTGTACCTGGAAAAGCAGCCAAACTCCACCATGATCCTATCAAAGCTCCCAACCGGCTCTGAAAAATACAGCAGGAGATCATCCACGTGCAAAGAAACTCAGTGCTCAATCCCCCTCCATTCATAAGCCCTCCAACTCAATCCCACTCCAACCCCGAAGAGCCATTGTCAGCGGCTCAATCGCTGCGGCAAAGAGTAGCGGAGAGAACGGACACCCCTGCCTTATACATTAAGCAAACTCCATACTGCCGTCCCTTCAGAAACCCCATCTGGTTCTTGCTTATCATCCCTGGCACACAATCCTCCTCCACCTGCATTGCGAGCACCTTCGCTGACAACATCACATCTACATTCAACAGGGCGATCGGAAACTCCGCCTGGAGCCTCCACATCTTCTTTTGTAACGCCACCTCGGGCACCAGTAAATATCTCAGATCCACCCTCCAAATATACTCCACCAACCTCAATCTTTCAGCCCACTCCACCCTCTTCCTGTGCGCCTGAATCAATATAAATTCCCCCCCCCCCCCCCCAACTGCCTTCAGAGCCTCCTATAACGTCTGAGGTGCGAACCTTCCACATTTTATTCTGCTCCACATAATTCCAGATGGCCAACCTCACCCTTTTGCAAACCCCTTATCCGCCAACAACCCCACATCCAACCTCCACTGCGGCCGCTGAGCCTCCCCCTACACCACCCACAAATCCACCCGACGCTGCGTGTGGTCAGAGGTCGAATACTCCAATCCAACCACCCCCACCAACAGCGCCTTACCTAAGACTAAGAAATCAATCCGGGAGTGTACACGGTACATGTACGAGAAATACGAAAACTCCTTTGCCCGTCGCGCCTCAAACCGCCATGGATCCGCCCCGAACCCCCACATGTTTTATAAACCCCAGCAGCCTCTTTGCCATGGCTGAAACATTTCAGGACTGATGACCGGTCCAAGCACGTATTAAAATGCATACCCCCTCCCCGCCATAATCAGCCTCTGCTTGTCCAGGCCCGGAATCTATGCTAAAACAATTCCACACCATCCCAATTTGAGATTTATACATTCACTAGCACCACCGACATCCCCTCCAGCTTCCCACTCTCCATCACAAACCTACACTCCCCATCTCCCCCCTTCCCCCCCATCCTGAGTCATTTACAATACTTCACATTTCAAAAGCCACCCTCCCATTGATCCCCACGCCCCTCGTCTTCATATCCAATCCCGAATGGAACACCTGCCCCACTCAACTCTTCCTCTGGGTTGTCTGGGTCCCCCAGCTTCAGGTGTCTTTACTAAAGAAAAGCAGCGTCCGTCATCAAACCCCTTAAATGCACGAAAATGTGTGACCTTTTTAACCTGGCCATTGCTCACCTAACATTCCACGTAATCAATCCGGGGGAAAGAGAGAAGCTGGGCTCTTTTCACCGATCAGCCATAGTACCTCTTTAACCAGCTTCCCCAGGTCCACGCCTCCATGCCTTGCTCGCCTTTGGGGACCTCCCCAAGATACCTGCAGTCATCTCCCCTTAACCAACTGCACCACACCAACTCCACCCAAGTCAGCATCCACCCCCCCTCCCCCTCCCCCTCCCCATGCTGCCCACTCTGCCTCCAACGAGGCCAGTTGGTTCTCATGCTCTCCCACTGACTCCTCCACCTTCTGGAGCACCAGTCCTTGTACCTGCCTCTGCTCCACTCTCTCAATAGCTGCCCTAAATGGCTCCGCTATCTTCACCATGTCCTCTGAGGCCTCCTGCCTCTGTTGCTGGAACGTAGCATTCAAAAAGTTCACCAGTTGCTCAGGGGCGGCCAACGATATCCCAGCATCCTCTGCCATTTTTTCCTTTGTGGCACCTCGAATAATCTCTCATCCAGGCTGTTACCCGTTACATTCCTCGTCTTGTAAGCCAAAAACAGGCCCCACCGACGGAGCACTTCTATTTCTCAGTGCTCATGCACCTCACACCAGCAAACACTCCTGAAATGGGGTGAAAAAGGATCAAGCAATTCCAACTTGAGTGCACCAAATGTGTGACCACTCGCTCCATGCCTGTCACCTGAAGTCATTCTGGCAATAGTATTGAAGTCTTGTGCTCCAGAACTTGTTGCACCCCTTGCCAAGCTGTTCCAATACAGCTGCAACTGGCATCCACCCAGCAATGTGGAAAATTGCCTCGTTGTGTCCTGTACACCAAGCAGGACAAATCCAACCCAACCAATTCCCGCCCATCAGTCTACTCTCAATCATCAATAAAGTGCTGGAAGGAGTCATCAACAGTGCTATCAAGTGTCACCTACTCCGTAATAACCTGCCTGCTCTTGATCTGTTTGGATTCTGCCAGAGTTACTCCGCTCCTGACCTCATGACAGCCTCGGTCCAACATGGCCAAATAGTTGAATGTGAGAGGTGAGGTTAAAGTGACTGCCCTTGACATCAAGGCAGCATTTGACCGAGTATGGCATCAATGAGTCCTAGCAAAACTGGAGCAATTGGGAATCTGGCAGGGGGGGGAAATGATGGATCCCCTCCGCTGGTTGGAGTCATACCTGGCACCAAGGAAGATGGTTATGGTGGTGGGAGGTCCATGATCTCTGCTCCAGGACGTCACTACATGAATTCCTCAGGGTAGTGTCCTGGGCCGAACCATCTTCTTCATAAGGTCAGAAGTGGGGATGTTTCAGATGAACTGCATGATGTTCAGCACCATTCATGACTCAGATACTGTAGCAGTTCATGTCAAAATGCAGAAAGACCCAGACAATATCCAGGCTTGGGCTGACAAGTTTCAAGTTGCATACCTGCCAGACAATGACCATCTCCAATAAGAGAATCCAACGAATCGCCCCTTGACATTCAGTGCGTTGCCATCACTGAATTCTCCCACTATCCGCCACCTGGGGTTACAATTGACCAGAAACTGAACTGGACTAGCCATATAAAAACTGTGCCAACAAGAGCAGGTCAGAGGCTAGGAATCCTGTGGCGGGTAGCTCACCTCCTGACCCCCAAAGCCTGTCCACCATATGCGGCGCACAAGTCTGAAGTGTGATGGAATATTTTCTACTTGCCTACATGAGTGCAGCTCCAACAACACCAGAAGCTTAACCACCTAGACCAAAGCAGCCCACTTGATTGCTTCTTGTTCCACAAACATTCAATATCTCCACCACCACCTAAGGGTGGCAGCCTTCTGTACCATCACTAAGATGCTCTCAAAGGATTCACCAAGGCTCTTTAGGCAGCACCTTCTAAACCCACGACCACTACCATAGGGATAGGGAAGGACAAGAGCAACAGATGCCTAGGAACACCGCCAATTGGAGGTTCCCCTCCAAGTCATTCACCCTCTTCACTTGACAAAATTCATAGACCCTCTACAGTGCAGAAGGAGGCCATTTGGCCCATTAAGTCTGCACTGACCCTCTGACCGAGCACCCTACTAGGCCCAATTCTCCACCCTAACCCCACAAATTTAGACACTTAAGAGGCAATTTTATCATGGCCAATCCACCTAACCTGCACAAGTTTGGATTGTGGGTAGAAACCAGAGCACCTGGTGGAAGCACAAGCAGACACTGGGAGAATGTGCAGACTCCCCACAGGCAGCCACTCTAAAGCCAGAATTAAACCCAGGTCCCTGGCGCTGTGAGGTAGTAGTTCTAACCACTGTTTTTTCGCTGTTGCTGGGTTAAAATCCTGGAACTCCCTCCCTAACAGCACTGTGGGTGTACCTACATCTCTGGGATTGCAGCGGTTCAAGAAGGCAGCTCACCACCACCTCAAGGGCAATTCGGGATGGGCAATTTGGGATGGGCAATTAATGATGGCCAAGCCAATGAGGCCCACATCCAAGACTCATTGCTGAAAATCATGGCACCTGAGGTGCCTACCACTGAGGAGGAGGGTGAGTGTTCGGGAGCTTTGGGTAGTTTGTCAGCCATTTGTTTTGGGAATAGCTGATGAACTATCCACTGCTTGATCTGCAAAATTGCCTCTACTTTTAAATCACAAATGAGAAGCTTAGGATTGCATTCTTGTTTCCAGGTTAGTCTATTAGCCAAGCAACATCTCTTCCTCATCACATGAACCATTAAAACAGTAGTTGGCATTTTGAACAGATAATTGCTATCCTGTTTACTTAGCTACTGACTAACTTGTACTTTAGTTTCAAGCTTGGCTCTTCAAAGGTGTATGAGGTCACATTGAAACCGTCTCAGATAGTTGATGTGATTCTTTAAGATTTTGTATGTCAGTTTCGGTGCCTATTTTTCTGGACAATCTTAAGATTGACATCTCAAATATGATTTCATCTGCAGAATCTGGGTTATTGTTGGATTGTACACTTGTCCCTGCTTTTCCGTTGTTGGGACCAGTCTCCACGATTAGCATATCCTAATTAGGACAATGACTGCATGATGTGATCAATTGGCTGAGTTTAAGACCTGTAATGGTATGCAGAGAATGATGGTTAATATTGCCAAGTGTGGTTATCCGTCAGTCAACATCACAAAAAGATTACCTGGTTGTTATCGTTGGCTGTTGCGTTTTCTCCATTACATCAATGAATATACTTCAAAAGTACTTCATTGGCTGTAAAGAACTTGAGGTGTTGCTGATAGGTGCTCTACAAATGCAAATATTTTGCATGTTCTGTACTAACATTGGAAAATGTAATGGAAAAAATGGAAACAGTTAAACAGGCAGCAGCTGGGATCTGTAGCTAATATCAATAATTTGATGGCATTTGCTCATAAAGTACTACCATGTGTTGTTAAAATGGTAGTTAGCAAATCTATTTCAGTAATGTGGACTTTGTCAATCTGTTGACAAACCATCATATTGTCTTTAAACCCATTGCTGATATATGTACTTAGCCAATGAATGTTGAACTCCATGCACGTGGAGCACTAATTATTTTAATTAGGTTGCTTCAATTAGCTAATTTGCGTCATTGAGACCATTCCCTTCTGATGTATGTACTATAAGTTTTAATCTGATTGGGTTTGTGTAAACTGGTTGAAGTTTACATTCGAACTGTTGTACTAAATTATTTAGAAACAGACATGTATTCAGCAGATTCAGTTGAATAATTAACTGTAGAATTAAAGTGATGTGTGATAAGTTAGAGGTGCCCTAACACAGTGATGTTATCAGGGAATATGAGGAGGATGGATATACATTATGGGACCAGCTCAGAGCTGCTTTTGGCAAATGAAATTTGCACCAGGAACAGCACCGAGAGATCCCATGTCTGCTTTTGAGAAATTGGCTGTGATTCAGGCATCCTGCACTGTGCTGAGACCTTCTTGTTGAGCACCACCTATGACGACCCTGTAATTCAGCTTGCCTGATAATATGCCGTTTCATAGGACAATGATCCATGTTGTATTCTTTGCTTGACTTTGGCCTGCTATTGTTCAGTAAAGGTTACATTGATTTTTTTAAATAGTTGATATAGTTTCTTAAGTTGCGATGCTGAATCCAAATTGTATTAAAAGTTAAGACATGGTGATTAAATTATCTGAAATTCCATTCAGGTGTAGGTGTGGTATAAGAGAAAATGTAGTAATATTTCAAGCGTGTTGGCTGGCTGACAGCTAGCAAAGAATCTTGTTGCTCACGTTAAAGAAGGGTTGGTGCTGGCATACCACAAGAGTTAATAGTGTGAGCACTTTTTTTTGTTGAGGGGAAAAAGGTACAATTTTGACTTGGACCTAAGGAATATAATGTTGAAAATTGTGATGGCCCAAATGTTCAATAAACATCGAGGATAATTGTGATGCCATGTAATTGAAGAAAAAAAAGGACTTCCAATTATCTATTGCCTTTCGCAACCACTGAACATCTCGAAGTGTTTCACAGCTAATGGAAAACTTTGAAGTGAAGTC
This sequence comes from Scyliorhinus canicula, assembly GCF_902713615.1. NCBI lineage: Eukaryota > Metazoa > Chordata > Chondrichthyes > Carcharhiniformes > Scyliorhinidae > Scyliorhinus > Scyliorhinus canicula. The sequence goes on from NC_052154.1 coordinate 165,004,390, forward strand.
TCTATTGTAATATTGGAAATGCAACAGCCAATTTACATGCTCATTTGAAAGTAAGATAATGTATAGATAATCTGTTCTTATTTTGATGTTGACTGTCCTTTGAAAAAATCTTTTCACCGTCACCTGAGGGGGAAAATCAGGCCTTGCTTTAATGTGCTATCTGAAAGATGTGATCTCTGATAGTACAGTACTCACTCAGTACTGCAGTAGAGTGGGGGCCATGATTTTATTTTAGGACCCAATCCCTGGAGCAAAACATGAACCCACAATCATCTGACTTTGAGGGACGGTTGCTACCAACTAAGCCATAGCTGATGCAAAATGTTTGAAGAAGAATAAGGAATGAGAGTATATGCTAAATGGAAAGTAACTGAAGGCTATGGAATAATTAAGATTAGAGGTGCAAAGATGTAGATCCTTGAAAGTGTGAGTACTACGTGATTAAAAACCAAGGTTATTGAATCGTGGACTTTGAGGTTATAAAATTTGTCAGGCTGCAGTTTGAACAGTGCCCCATTATTGCAAGGACAATAAAGCCCAATGAGTATACAACAGTAGCAAAACTGGGAGGGTGGTAGGAATACAATTGGTTGATACTGGAGATGCAAAAAGGTAATTATGAAAATAGATGTGAGATACTTTGATTATTGTATGTTGCCTTTGAATTAGAAGGTTGAGACCCAGGTAAAATCCAACTCTAGGATTTGAGTACAAACATCAGTACTGAGGGAGTGCTGCACTATGATATGTCAAATGGAGGCCCCCTTGGGTGCATGTAAAAGATTCAATAGTACGATTTCGAAGAAGAGCAGGGGAATTATCTCGGAGAGTATTTCATCACAAAAACGGATGATCTGGCTTATTATCATACTGCAGGATGCGGGAACTTGTTGTGCACGCGTTGGATTCTGGGATTATAAAAACGAATTGCATTGTGAAGTGCTTTGGGATGCTCTGTGGTTGAGAAATGCGCTACAGTACATGAATGCAAGTTTTTTTTATTTCCACTGACGTCGAGAAAATGAAGAACAGATTTGGTGTAAATTTGTAACGTTAGGAATGGTTTTGATGGCGTAAACAAAGAAACAGGTCATCGATTTTAAAATTTCCATTGCGAAGACTGGCCAGAAGAAATTTGTTTTGCACAGTTGGAGCATTGAATGATTTAATGGAGGTTTGGTTGAAGTCGACACTTCAGTTTTGATTGCTCTTAGAAAAAGTTGACATGGTAACCAGAAGATCAGCTACGATCTTAATAAATGGCAGAGCTGACCTGAGGGGCCAAATGGCCTATTTCTGCTCCTATTTTGTCCGTCCATAGGACGTAGATTTATGATAGTTAACAAAAAGATTCAGACGTGACTGAGGAAAAGAGAGAAAGAGGCTGCATTGGGTGAAACCTACTTGTGCACTGTCATTCTGAGACAGATTCAACTGAATAGCTGCCTCCTGAGTTGTACAAATGTGCGATCCTCCTCTTGTAAACTGTATGAGAATGAGGGGGTAAGTTCTGGCTTTCAAAGAAAAATGTTTTTCTAATTTTTTTTTCTCTTTCAGTCTTACTTTGTGACAGATTATGATCCCACAATTGAAGATTCCTATACCAAGCAATGTGTTATTGATGACCGAGCAGCAAGATTAGATAGTAAGTATTCTGAAACCAGATTAGCCGGATATACAAATGCTTTTAAATTTTGTGGGTAGGCCTCTGGAAGAGCATTCAAGTAGAAGGGTGGGATGATTCACTAGAATAAACTATGCCTGACTGATCGTTTAGAAAGCAGATTTTCCTTTAGACTGAACTGGGAGTCTAATTTGGAGTGAAAAATAAGATTGTGCTGGTTCAGAATTAGGCACCAGGTCTGTGTTTATGCTATCTGTAGTACATTACTTGTTTTGCACAGTTGAGGGTGTAAAATCGGTTTAATAATAGCTATTCTAAGATGAATGATGATCGCAGTGGGAGATAAGAGTGAAGCTGCAACGTCTACCAGAATATTTTTGATTTATGGTTTATTTTTGAGAAGGAAAACTCAATGTTGATGCCAATATTATGATAAGAATTTGATTAATTGGTCTGCAGCATGGTGTTAACCTCCAGTTAATGAAAGCAATGGCTTTCCAGTAATTTTGACAATTTTACTGACCTGATATTTGATGAGTCCATCTGGTATCATGCCAAAAGTCTGTGATCTCTCCGATTCTCTCCATTGCTGCAGATTCTTAGTAGTCCAAAAGAATCTGATAAACTATGGCTAGTTTTAGTTGATTGAGAACTTTATAAATAATTGCACTTTGAAAAAATTGTAAATCTTGCCATAAAGATTTTGTAACTAAGAAATGCCTGAAAGCCACTTTCCCAGCACTTGCTGTTTTGTGTGGGGTGCTTCTGCGATTCTTCAAGTTGATTTTTACATTCTGACTCCCTCCATTGTGAGAGAAATAAACTAATTTTGCATGCACACCAGCTCGATGTTATGCTTTTGTCATCTAATTCTTAACTTGGAGTTTCTGTTTTGCCATCTAGTTTTAGATACAGCAGGACAAGAAGAGTTTGGAGCCATGCGAGAACAATACATGAGGACTGGGGAGGGGTTTCTTCTGGTCTTCTCAGTTACTGATAGAGGAAGGTATGTTCAAAAACATGTTGCAGGTGCTGTATTTACATTAGAGTATGATGTGGAGATGCCGGCATTGGACTGGGGTGGGCACAGTAAGAAGTCTTACAACATCAGGTTAAAGTCCAACAGGTTCGTTTCGAATCACTCGCTTTCGGAGCACAGCTTCTTCATCAGGTGATGAAGCTGTGCTCCGAAAGCTAGTGATTCGAAGCTGTTGGACTTTAACCTGATGTTGTAAGACTTGAGTAGGAAGAGGTGACTAACTTGGATTAGGAAGGACAATAATCCAGTTGTTGTGTTCTACATAAGAAGCCACTGCATGGTTAGAAGTCGGAAAGATGCTCTGCTGAGAGGGTTTGAGGAGTTGTGGTCCAAACTGAAACCCAGAACTTCAAAGGAATAATCACTGCATTGTTACTGGAGCTACATGCCAATTAGCATAGGTCCAAGGAGATTAGAGAATTAAGCATACAGTTCAGGCACGTAGGAAGAAGGATTGCAATTTCTGGTGCACTAATACGAGGACTAGCTAACGAAGGGGCTGTTCAGTGCGGATTGGCTTAATCTGGGATGGGATTAGTGCCCTGGTGAATTGCAATAACTAGGACTATACTAGGGTTATAAACTGCAAGAATGAGGAATTTCCTCCATATGGTGGCATTCGACTTTTGGCTCAAGGATTTCTGCCCTTTTAATTTTCTTCTGACCGCTGCCTGTCCCTGTGCCATAGTCCCTCAGGTCCTCTCTCTCATGCACCACCAATTCCCACCTGGCTTTGACTCGATGTCTGTGATTGGGAGATGTAGAGGCTGTGTCCCCAGTAGCTGCTGCTTCCATTTACAGCCTGAAGAGCCCCTTCCTGTTCTGAACTGGCTTCCTGGTGTTGCCTCTTTTGCAAGAATTGAAGCTGGTGCAGGATGGTGCCTTGGTCCCACCTCAGCTGCAGCCCCCCAGCTGGGCTCCAGGCTCCAGGTTCGGTGTGGGGGGAATATTCCAGGCGGCCATGGTCTTATCAAATCCTACCGTCGGCAGTATTAGGGGGAGGCAATTGTGTAGCGGCATTGTCATTGAACTTGTAATTTAGAGATTCAGGGTGATGTTCTGGGAACTTGGGTTCAGGTGCCTTGCCTTTTTAGCTCTTGTGTCAGTAAACGTTGTTTCATAGAACATATAGTGCAGAAGGAGGCCATTCAGCCCATCGAGTCTGCACCGACCCACTTAAGCCCTCATTTCCACCCTATCCCCGTAACCCAATAACCCCTCCTAACCTTTTTGGTCACTAAGGGCAATTTATCATGGCCTGCATGTCTTTTGACTGTGGGAGGAAACCGGAGCACCCGGAGGAAACCCACACACCCATATGGCAGAACATGCAGACTCCACACACGCAACTGACCCAGCAGGGAATCAAACCTGGGACCCTGACGCTGTGAAGCCCCAGTGCTAGCCACTTGTGCTTGTGTGCTGCCCCTTTTCTCCTTTATTTCCTTTTTCTCTAACCTCCCAATTCCCAAAGCCTTAGTTTGAATCCACATCAGTTAAGTGCTGTTTTTATGCTTTGAAGTTCACAAAACTTTAGTAGTTGAAAGAATTTGCTCCATTTTGCAGTACAATTTCAGTGAATGATCTCTCAGTTGTCCAGCACTGCTATTATTAGATCCTAAATTGTATGTTATTTGGAAATAATAAGGTTTAATCCCATTCCATAGTTTCCTTTAGTCGAGAAGCAGACTCATGCTTTCCTTATTGATGAACCAGTCAAAAATAAACTGTTTTAGGGCAGCACGGTGGCGCAGTGGTAGCAGTGCTGCGTGGCTTTCGCCCCCACAACCCAAAGATGTGCAGGGTAGGTGGATTGGCCACTAAATTGGAGAATTGACAAAAATGAATTTGGTACTCTAAATTTATTAAATAAAAGAAAGAAAAATAGATTGGTTTGCTGCTTAGCGTCACACTTTTCAAATTCTGAAAACCTAGTTGTCTGCCACTCTTCTCCTCCACCCACCCCCACCCATCTCTCCCACCAATCAATCTGCTTTGTTTCGTTCGGAAATAATACCTTTTTTAGTGCCTTTATTCAAAACCATACTCTCTGACCCGTGGGTTTTTGCTATATTATTTCTATGGTTCAGATATTCTTTCCAAAGCATAATACTTCAGAAAATATTCTGTGGCCTAATCTATGGCTTGACCACCTGATTCCCATGCATGCTTTCATTGTAAATTATATTTCTCCTTGGGTACTGCCACTTACATTTCAAAATCGCCATTGTTAACTTCCTGTTCAAACTGAAATTCCACCTTTTGACTTTGAGTTCTTGCAAACTGCTTCCCATTTCTTTACTTTCCAATACCCTTCATCGTGTTGTCACTAAGGGATGGTTTAGCTCAGTGGGCTATACAGCTGGTTTGTGATGCAGGACAAAGCCAGCAGCGCGGGTTCGATTCCCGTACCAGCTTACCCGAACAGGCGACTCGGGGCTTTTCACAGTAACTTCATACTTGTGACAATAAAAGGTTATTATTATTATTTCCTAAATTCATGCCCACTTATCTTGCAGCTCCATGTTTGAATGTTTGTAATCTGGTTTCTGATACTGACACTTCAGCAAAACACCAAAACATCCTCGGTGACTCTCAGTGGTGCAGTGTGCATTGTAACCAGCTAACTGTCGACGGAGAATGTCCTGTAATTGTTTCTCGTCTTTCCTTTGCATTATTACCTCTGGAGTCCCTCAAAGATCTATGCTTGGCTCCCTTCCCTTGCTCCTCTGTATGTTGTCCCTGGAGAATATGAATTGAGACCATGAAAGGTCAGGTTCCACACGTATGTTCAAAGTTTCTACTGCGACTTTTCCATTGCCTTTGTGTTGTCTGACTTTCAATCTTGGATAAGCCACAACCCTTACAGTTAACTATTAGGAGTCTAAATCCATAATCTTCATCTGCCACAAATTCTGTAGCTTTACTGATTTCCAGACATAGAAAAGAAAAAATAGGAGCAGGGTGAGGCCATTCGACTCTTCAAGCTCGCTCCACCATTCATTATGATCATGGCTGATCATCCAACTCAATAGCCTAATCCCACATAGAAAGTGTTGTGTTGAAGCAGACTACTAAGTCTGCAACCTTGGTGTGCTACTCGATCCTACAGCTTGCAACACTATTTTCTGTATCACAAAGATTGCCTATTCTACTTCCGTGACATATGAACATGCAACATATGAGCAGAAGTAGGCCATTCAGCCCCTCCAGCCTGCTTTGCCATGGGTGGTATGTTGTCACAGTGGGTGACACTGCTACCTCATTGGGCAGCATGATGGCTCAGTGCTTAGCACCTCTGCCTCACGGCGCCAAAGACACTGGTTTGATACAGCCCCGGGTCACTGTTCATTTGGAGTTTGCATATTCTCCCCGTGTCTGCGTGGGCCTCACTCCTCCAACCCAAAAAGATGTTCAGGATAGGTGAATTAGCAACGCTAAATTGCCCATTAATTGGAAAAAAATTGGGTACTCTAAATTTAAAAAAAAACTGCTGCCTCACAGCGCCAGGGTCCCAGGTTCAATTCTGGTCTTGGGTGACTGTCTGTGTGGAGTTTGCCTATTCTCACCATGTCTGCATGTGTTTCCTCCAGGTGCTCCGGTTTCTTCCCACTGTGCAAAGATGAGTAGATTAGGTGGGTTGACCATGCTTAAATTGCCCTAAAGTGTCCAGGGATGTGTAGGTTAGGTTAAATGGTTATTGGGTTAGGACGGGGAAATGGGCTTGGCGGAGTGCTCTTTCAGAGGGTCAGTGCAGACCTGATGGGCTGAATGGCCTCCTTCTGCACTGTAGGGATTCCATGATTTGATAAGATCATGATTGATCTGTTCGTGTTTCAAGTTCTACATTCCCACCTGCACACTATAAGCTTAGATTCTCATTAGGCAAGGCCTCTGCCTTAAAAATATTCAATGACCCCACCTGAGGCAGAGAGTTCCAAAGTCTCACAAACTTCATAAAAATTTTCTCTATCCTAAGAAGGTGCCTGCTAATTTTGAAGCAGTTCTCCATAGTTCTGGACTCGCCCACACAAGGAAACATCCCTTCCACATTTCTCCTTGTCAAGATCATTCAGAATCTTGAACACTTCTATGAAGCTACTCGTCGCTCTTCTAAACTCCAGTGGAAACAGCCCAGTCTGTCTAGCCTATCCTCATAAGTCACCTGCTCGTTCAGTGTATCAATCTAATAAATCTCCGCTGAGCCTCTGCCAACACATTTATATCCTTTCTTAAATAAGGAGAACAAAACTGCCTGCAGTATTCAAGATGTGATCTCACTGAAGCATAACATCCTTGGTTTCATGTTCAATTCCTCCTCTGATGAAGGATAGCATTCCATTAGTCCTCTGAACAATGCCAGCCTCAGCTCATCTGCCAACCTTAATTGTGAATTTGAGTTCCAGACTCAAATATTGTAATGCAGTCTTTGACAGACTCCTATCTTCTCCACTCCAGTAAATTCAGTTAATCTGAAGCTCGACTGCTCACATCAAGTCCTGTTTGACCATCTCCGATGTGCATGCTGATTTGTATTTGCCTTGACTGTTTTAAATTTAAAATGTTCACTCATATGTTTAAAGATCTTCTTGGCCTCTCCCCTCTGTCTCCATAATCTCCTCCAGCCCTGCAATCTTCTGTGTCCTCTGACTGTAGGCTCTAGGAAGTTTTGATGTTAGATAGGATGTGCGCAGAACAGTATAAATAAGGTGAAGTTATTAGAGTTTGAAAAATGGCAGGTTTACGAGGACACCACCCCTCAGTTTTTTGCCACGACTATTGGTGGTAGTTTTCAGCCGTAGTTACTATAGCTCTGGAGTAATCTTCCTTATTTTGTCTGCTTATACTTTAGGAACCTCCTTAAAGCCATGTCTTTGGCAAAGCTTTATACCATCTCCTGATATTTTCTTCATTGGATTGGCATCCATTTTTGTAAAGCAACTTGTGGCATTTTCCTATGCTTTGGACTCTATGTAAATACCAGTTAATGGCAGCAAGGTGGCGCAGTGGTTAGCATTGCTGCCTCACGGCACTGAGGTCCCAGGTTCGATCCCGGCCCTGGGTCACTGTCCGTGTGGAGTTTGCACATTTTCCCCGTGTTTGCGTGGATAATTGGGTAATCTAAATTTATATAAAAAAAAAAAAGTGTTTGCGTGGGTTTCGACCCCACAACCCAAAGATGTGCAGGATAGATGTATTGGCCATGATAAATTGCCCCTTAGTTGGGAAAAAATGAATTGGGTACTCTCAATTTATAAAAATAAAGTAAATGCCAGTTAATTTGTTCCCTCTTGCCTTCTTCCTTCTCTTACCCTCACATTATTTTGCTTTGTACACGTTCTCTCTCCCACTCTGCTCTCTCTTCTTTCTCATTACTTGCCTCTCTATCTCCTCCACTCCCTTTTCTTAGACTGTACTCCTTTCTCTCTCTCAACAGCTGGAAAAACACTGTCCTAGGAGATGGTGAGTTTTCAAACATTTTTGCCTGTGACCCATTTTTGCCAACCTTCACGGCCAGCGCCCTTCCAACCTTCGTGTCATTTTTGCTTACCTTTAATGTGACGGGTGAGCCTGCTTGGTCCTCACTATGTTGTTTGCTTTGTCATTCAATGTTACATTTCTGCAAAGGATGACTTTAAGTTCTCACTGCATCTGTTGAAAAAAATCAAAATATGTTTGTCCTCTAACTCTCCCTGGGGCATGAGTCCCGTTCTTGCCAAGTGTAACTGATCTAGTTTGTACTGGTCCCATCTCCTCCCAGAACCCGTCTCAATGTCCCAGTCATCTGAAACCCTCCCGCTTACACCATCTCTTCAACCATGTATTCATCCAATATATCCTGCTGTTTCTACTGACTAGCACGTGGCACTGGTCGTAATCCTGATATCACTATGTTTTGAGGTCTTGTTTATCAACTTACTTCCTGGCCCTCTATTCTGGACCTCATCCCTTTTTTGTTTTGAAAGCTATGTCGTTTGTACCAAGGTGTACCACGACCACTGGCTGTTCACCCGTCCCCTCCACAATGTTGTGTAACCGCTCTGAAACATCCTTGACCCAAGCACCAGGGAGGCAATATACCATCCTGGAGTCTTGCCTGCAGCCGCAGAAATGCCTATCTATTCCCCTTACAATTGAATCCCTTGTAACTATTGCATTCCCACACTTTTTAATGCTCTCCTATGCAGCAGAGCCAACCATCGTGCAACGCATTTGGCTGTTGCTGCTTTCCCTGAGAGGCCATTCCTCTCAACGGTATCCAAAGTGTTAAATCTGTTTTTCAGGGGAATGGCCACAGGGGATTCCTGCACTGCCTGCCTAGTCCTATTGCTCTGACTGGTGGTCACCCATTCCCTTCCTGTCTGTGGAGTCTGAGCCTGCGATGTGACCACTTCTCTATAGGTGCTAACCACGATACTCTCTGCCGTGCGGATACTCCACAGTGTTCCCAGCCGCCGAAGCAGCTCCAAAATCCGGACTTCAGAAACTGCAGCTGGAGACACTTCCTCTATGTATGCTGGCCCTGGGCACTGGAAATGTTCACATGGCTTCCTACATTTCATTTGGAGTACACCATGGCTTTGAACTCTCCTGCCGTGACTTACCCCTTTAAATTAAATCTTTGGAAGATGCTTAATGTCAATTACTCTGGGGGCCCTTCTTTCCTGGTCCTCGTTACTACAAATTATAAACCCCAAAAAGACCTTCCGAACTATAAATTATAAAAGTAGGAAGCACATGCCCAACCTTGCCCACTACTTATCAATCAGTTCTCCCCCTTGTAGCCTCTATTGCTGCAGCAGGGCAAGACCTCGTTGAAAATTTAAAAGTTTGAAAGCAAAAAAGCACACCACTTTCCCCTTTGTGCACTCAGATGTGCTCTCTCCCACTACTCGTCCACATAAAAGATATGCACAGGAACCTTCAAATTTCCCCCCTCCTAATTCTAGTGGCAATCTTCATCCCTAATGTGTACCTTGTGATCTATCGTGATGCTTTCAAGAAAGAATAACAAGAAGATAGCTCCATTTGAACTTAACGTTGTAGGGGTATACTGAGGGAGAATTCAGAATGTCCAATTCACCTAACAAGCATGTCTTTCGGGACTTGTGGGAGGAAACCGGAGCACCTGGAGGAAACCCATCCAGTCAAGAGGAGAATTAAGTCTTTACAGATCCAGAGATAGGGGTAACCCCAGGTTTAACTGGATCTGTAAAGACTTAATTACCTGCAAATACTTGCATTCAAAGTATTGTCTTGCATCTTTGACTTTGTCTATATATATGTTTCTGGAACATACCTCTTTGTTCACCTGAGGAAGGAGCAGTGCTCCGAAAGCTAGTTGGACTATAACCTGGTGTTGTAAGACTTCTTCCTATCCTATTATGGACTGACCTGACACTACACTCCTGTATGCTTCACCCGATGCTGGTGTTTATGTATTTACATTATGGACCTTGTATTGCCCTTTACGTATTTTCTTTTTTTCTTTTCTTTTATTTTCATGTACTTAATGATCTGTTTGAGCTGCTTGCAGAAAAATGCTTTTCACTGTACCTCGGTACATGTGACAATAAACAAATCCAATCCAAATCCAATCCAATTTGTTATCCGACCTCAAGAGAAGCTTATTGATTGATCCGCATAGGAAATACGTGTGAGATGTGCAACTTTGACATGACAACAAACAACCATTCCTAAGATTGGTGATAAAACTGTCCTTGTGAAGACAATTGGCCATTAGAAGACATGGTGGAGGACACAAATTAAAGCTGATGATGATATTCAAGCAAAATGCCTTGCTACCCATTTTCACAAGAAAGTGTGTGTGTGTGTTCAGAGTGATTTTGTGAGATTTCAGCGTGGAGTGCTAATTTGTTACACATTTCACCCAATGCAATATAAATGTATATAACTTGTAAAGTTACAAAATAAATAAGTTCGATAAGTATTCGGAATTCTTTTGTTGTTGGGTTTTACTTCATTCCATTGGGACATTCTTGTTTGTATTTCACTTGTCTCAAATCAAGCATGCATGGCAGTGCCTTGAACAGTACCTGTGTAAAATCCAGCACCATAACTTGACCCAAAACATCTGTCTCAAAAATTCAACTTTTCCGCTAGTTTATACGTTATACGTTTAGGCCATGTTGCCAGTGCCATTGGTGTGAATCCAAACTATGTTCTACTTTCTCAGAAGCGTTTAATCGTTCAGGTGAATATGAACTGAGACTTTAAAAATTGTGTTTTGAGTTGTGCAGTTTTATTTTCCTTTTCAGTTTTGAAGAAATTTACAAGTTCCAAAGACAAATCCTTCGAGTAAAAGATCGTGATGAATTCCCTATGATCCTTGTGGGTAATAAAGCTGACCTGGAACATCAAAGGCAGGTGAGCACTATGAAGTGACATTTCTGAACTTTTGGCTTTGTTCAGTGGAGGCAACACAAATAAAATGAAAGTCGGGTAGCTTCAGTGGTTATTGATTTTGATATTTGATGTGTGGCTTCCTGATGTCTACACAAATGTCAGTGAATGCAGGCTATTTTGGCTAAAATAACAAATCCTTTTTGCAAAAACATGCATTAAAATCAAGCATATATTTATAATGATCCTTCTACATCTTGGACTTGGTTCGAACCAGTTAACTGAATTTGGTTTCTTGAGAATGTTGAGTTAGAAGAAAAAAAATTTAAGTGCAATCAATAAAGTGAAAAGATGACCAATCAATTCCTGTACATGTTTCGCTTAAGCCTCTGGAGAATTGTAAAAATGTTCCCTTTACCTCTAATCTGCTTTCAGTCCCAGGCATTTAAATAAGTGGCTTTCCTCAATTCTATGCTCTCCTATTTTTTCCCCCACCCCTCAAAAGTTGGGTAGAGATTCTGACTGTTAATTTAATTTTATGGTATTCAACATTTCTAATTTGCCTTTGAGTTTTACTCTTAAGTGCACTTCTGTCAAGAGGCAGAAAGGAATTCTACCATGTTGGACTACTAACAGAAAGCTTTTGTTGGTGTTTTTGACTTTCTACCACTTAATGTCAAAAATAAGCAGGAAATTCAGAATAGTAGAAGGTTTAGCATACATTTTGAAATACAGATTGGAGTTTCAGAATAGATACTCAGGGCAGAAGGTTAGGCTAATAGGTTGGTGAAAAAGGCACATGGGACACTTGCCTTTATCAATCGAGGCATAGGCATAGATTAGAAAAGCAGGGAGGTCATGTTGAAGTTATATAGAACTCTGGTGAGGCCACAGCTGGAGTACTGTGTGCAATTCTGGTTGCCACATTATAAGAAGGGTGTGATTGCACTGGAAGGGGTACAGAGACAATTCACCAGGATGTTGCCTGGGATGGAATATTTAAGTTATATGAAGTTGGATGGGCTTGGGTTGTTTTTGCTGCAGCAGAGAAGACTGAGTGGTGGCCTGATCGAGTTGTACAAGATTATGAGGGGCATGGACAGGGTAGGTAGGAAACAGCTGTTCCCCTTAGTGAAGGGTCAGTTATGAGGGAACACAAGTTCAAGGTGAGGACAGGAGGTTCAGGGAGGATTTGAGGAAAACCCTTTCTATCCAGAGTGGGTGACTGTCTGAAATGCACTGCCTTGGAGGGTGGCAGAGGTGGGTTGCCTCACATCCTTTAAAAAGATACCTGGATGAGTACATGGCACATCATAACATTCAAGGCTATGGCCAAGTGCTGGCAAATGGGATTAGGTAGGCAGGTCAGGTGGCTTTCATGTGTTGGTGCAGTCTCGATGGGCTGGAGGACCTCTTTGGCACTGTTATTCGATGATTCTAGTGATATGCAAAGTTCCTTTCAGGCACTAGTTCTTATGTTGTGGCATATGGATTTAAGCACCACAAGTGTTCATGTGTTGAGTATTCATTGTACTGTTTGCAATGGTGTTCTGATTATTTTTTCCCTCCAGCACATAACTCTTGTCCCTTTACTGTTGATGCCTCCCAGTTGTCCATAGCAGTGCTTAAATTAAATCTGCAATTATGTGTTTTGAAAGTTCTTGCTCTTGGCAATGACTTCATGAATTGAGCAAGGCAAGCCGCATAAATATAAGGAAATTAAACGTTATTTACAATAACAAAGTGTTAGCAGCATTTATGGAGAAATGGATCACATTTGAGATGAATGACCTTTTGTTAGAACTTTGTTCCAGAAATTCTAGTGTGTTTATTTTGATATCATGGGTACATCTGTCATGTGGGCCATTATATGATTGGTTCTTTTTATGAAATGTGTAAATCGTAATGACGAGACTGGTTCTTGTGAACTCAAACAATACAATAAGGTAAAAGGCCTAATGTAAGGAAAGTCTGAAGGAATTGATTTGTTTATTTTAGAAAACTTGTAGATCAACCAATGAGGAGCCTGGGCGAAGAGAATTGCATTATAGGTTCCTGATACGCAGTCTGAATTAATAATAGATTTTTGTTTGTCATTTCCACTTCTGCTGCAAGACATGCTTTTAACTTTTGGCAACTTATAGGAAGAAGCATAAACTGCTTTGTTCAAGTTTGGTGTGAAAAATACAATTTGGAAACCAAATGTTGGTGAAATTAAATTAGAACTAAAATGAGTCTGCTTAAAATTCCATTACATTTAGTTGAAAATCCTGGGTTTGGATGGACAAAGCTGCCACCTGATTTCAAAAATTAGTGAGAACCTTTCAAAAAGTTTACAGTACCACATTGTCTTTCATTGAAACTAAAATTAACCTGTTTATAACAGTAGTTGACATATTATGATGTGGATCGATACAGAGAAACAAAAATATCCTCTTACGCCCTCAATCCCTTCGTCAAACTGGTGCCATTGTACTGTGATGCTCTGATTGATTGAATAGAGCAGGGTTACCCAAACTTTGAGTCGCAGAACCCCCAGTGACCTCCCAAGAGCATCTGAGAAACCCAATTATTCTCAAAAGCTCGATGATCCTTTTTGTTTTACTGCAAAACTCAGAAATCAAATGCAAACAAGTATTTTATAGCTATATCTATGCATATATTAAGAAGAGGCACACGGTCACAAATACATTAGCCAACTACATTGGCCCCCTCACATTAACTGCTGGCCAATGCATCTTTTCATAGCCATCACACGTGCTCTCCTCTCACACTCTTTCACTTCACTCTCTCCACTCCCTAACCTACCTCCACTCTTTCTCTGTGTCTGTCTCTCTCTGTGTCTGTCTCTCTCTGTGTCTGTCTCTCTCTGTGTCTGTCTCTCTCTGCGTCTGTCTCTCTCTGCGTCTGACTCTCTCGCTCTGCGTCTGACTCTCTCGCTCTGCGTCTGACTCTCTCGCTCTGCGTCTGACTCTCTCGCTCTGCGTCTGACTCTCTCGCTCTGCGTCTGACTCTCTCGCTCTGCGTCTGACTCTCTCGCTCTGCGTCTGACTCTCTCGCTCTGCCTCTGACTCTCTCGCTCTGCGTCTGACTCTCTCGCTCTGCCTCTGACTCTCTCGCTCTGCCTCTGACTCTCTCGCTCTGCCTCTGACTCTCTCGCTCTGCCTCTGACTCT